>NW_008676810.1:24011-35683 GCF_000695815.1 Acanthisitta chloris | reverse complement strand
GCAGTCTTTGATTTGTGTGGAATGAGCTTGGCTGCCTTCGGCCTGAAATACAGCAATAGCAGCACTACTGGGGGAAGCCAGATAGGTAGAGTAGACTTCACTGAGTCTGTAAACATTTGGGCTTTTGCATTTTGAAACTGGCTGGATTATTTTTGGAAGGTTTTAATACTGACAATTGTTTTGACCCTCAGACCTTTATGGGCAGACTCATCAGGAGCTGAAAACCAGCCTCAGCAGACTCGTTGTGACACGTCACTGTTTTAAATTGCAGTAATAGCTGAATAAGTGGTCTTGAACCCATATAATCCATGGCTATTCTCCATTTAGAAAGAGATCAGAGTTGTATTGGCTGCTACTAAGGAGAGATAGGATAAGAAGTCTGCTAGTCTTGGCCACTTTCTTCTGAAAGTTATGGAAGAAGTCTGGGTTCTGGAACCGTTAGAGGTGATGCTCCAGGTTCACTGATTCAAAGCAGCCTGCTTAATGTTAATTTTCATCCCATTTTGCAGGCTTATCCCATACCTACTGAGTAGTTGTTCACTTTTGTTCACATCTCTGGTGTGATATGCTTATGCTTGGGCTCTTCAACCAGGGATCATATTTTGCCTGCAAGGAACAGTTAAGTAGCCTGCTGTCAATCAGTAAAAGCTGTGAGAAGCCATGCTACATGATAGTAAAGTCCCTGAGACCACAGGTAGGATGGCTGCTGTAGGTATATAGTACCTGCCTCAGCAAGGAGCTTCCTGCTGGCAGTTTTGCTAAGTGGTAGATTGGGTCAGATTGGGGTAAGGATTGTGAGTAACCATCTCATGCATGGCATTGCCTGCTTCCATGTGTCATGGGTGTGCAATGAAATGTCACATGGGCATATCTTCAGCATTGTGCACCACACTTAAGATCTTGCCTGCTGTCCAAGCAGCTAATGCCACGTACTGTGACTTCAGCTCTGTGCAATGGCAGAGCTGTGAAGGAGGATTCTAGTGTGCTTGGCAACAGGAGACCTGTCAGAGTTGCGCCACCAGGTGTCTTCATTTGTCTTGGAGTCTCTCAGAATCCAAGCTTGTTTTGAGCATCTCCCTCTTTCTTCAGCTCTTCCTAAACTGAAATAACTGTGCTTTGAGTCATGAGTGCAGGCTGACATAAGGTCACCAAGCATGATCTGATTATTACTCCCGGTGCCTCAGCCTTGTTCTGTTTCAGCATGTCCTCTGCAGTTTTCAGCTTTGAGTGTGTGGATGACTTTCGCCTGTTTCCAAGAGAATGGTAAAGTACTTTTTACCTGCCTACATCTAACGTGTGCTTCCAGGATGGCTCATGTCTGCTTTTAAAATAAAGGTGATGCTAGGGAGAGCCTCTGAGTGATACTTTAGCAAATCTAGGAAAGCTATGCCTGAAGGTTAGTGGACAGAAACAAATTCTTCACGTGTTAGCATCTGCATAAGTTCTTTTGTGTCTTTAACTCTTGTGTTTGCCAATTTGTTTGGGATTGCCTAGCTTTTGTTCAGTTCGCATTCATTGATAGCTGGGGTTATGAGTAAGTTTTGGGTTTTTTCTTTCCTTTTCATGTGAAGTATAGAGCAGGGCCTTCTGTACTCTAGAAAGACGAATAGATACAGTATGCTTCACAGTCGTTTAGGCTGGAAAAGACCTCTGAGGTTGAGTCCAACTGATGGCCTAACACCAACCTATGAACTAGACCATGGCACTAGGTGCCATGTCCAGTCTTTTCTTAAACATCTCCAGGGATGGTGACTCCACCACTCGCAGGCAGTGCATTCCAATTAATCATCCTTTCTGTGAAGAAATGCCTCCTAATGTCCAACCTAAACCTCCCCTGGCACAGCTTAAGACTATGTCCTCTCTTCCCATCTCTAGTTACCTGAGAGAGGAGGCCAATCCCCACCTGTCTACACCTTCTTTCAGGTAGTTATAAAGTGTGATAAGGTAGGTCACCCTTGAACCTCTTTTTCACCAGTCTAAACAGGTGGTGTTTAAACAGCTGAGATCCCTCACCTGCTCCTCAGAGGACTTGTGCTCCAGACCCTTCACCAGTTTTGCAGCACCTCAACATCCTTCTTGAGTTGGGGGGCTCAGAACTAGACAGTACTTGAGGTACAGCGTCACCAGAGCAAACTACAAGGGGAACAAACTGGAGCAAACACTGTATAAGTAGTGGGTTTTGCATGGTTGTCATCTCAACTGTTCTAAATCTCTTTCTAGTAAAAAATACTATGAAGGAGGTATGTTATGGCAGAGAACCATAATGATGGTACTGGGGAGGAATTTCCCTGTTCTCAGGAGGGACTTCAGTTTTGTTAGACTGCTTTTGTGTGATACATAATTTGTACAACCATACTAATGCAAAAAAAACCTGAGAATGACAAAATAGGGGCTGAGCCTAAAGCCTACTTTTAATGCTTGGTTGGCACATGGTATTTGAATATTAATTTGCAGATTAGTAACTGTATGATGACAAATTGAAATAAGAGGGTTATGGGAAATTAACTTCTTCCAAGAGAAGTTTGTCTCTGCTACTAGATGCTTTTATGGCAAATCAAACACCATCTTTTGCTCGGTAGCAGCCAAGAAGCCTGTATTTAGCTAAGCTTTATTTGGTAAAACTATTAAATATTGCTGTGTCACATTTGCCCTGAACACAAATCACTGCAATCTGATGTTAGGCTGGGTGAAAGGGATGCACAGTCCAGAATTCGTCATCTGTTAGGCCCTTTTGTGTGGGTGAAGCACAGCACTTGTCCAGAATAGTCCATGGATGCTGCACAAACAGGATGAGAGAGCCAGTGCAGTGCATTGTTCATCATCTGTAGTGACTGTAAGAGGTGGTCATGTGAAGGACACTGGGCTAGCATTGGAGGAGCCATGTAGACACAGAGGGGAATTGTACAGCTTTGAATGTCAGGTAGGGCCAAAATGTTCTTTGACAGGACTGAGTAATTTACTGACTAGAGACTAAGTCTTCTATCTGTAATGGGTTCATGTTCATTATTCTGGGTAAGTTAACATCTTTATGTAAAATGGGTGTATCTTATAATAGCATAATTGACTAAATCTGTAGGTAGAAAGTGTTTTGCTTTTTATAAATAACACATGGGAAAGCTTTCTTCCAAAACAAATTCAACTGGTATGTTTACAAGTACAGTATTTAAATTTGGAATAGCTGAAGAAATTGTCAAGTGAATATCTTTCAGGCTGCTTAAGCACAAAAGCAAATATTCTTTTTTTTTTTTCAATAAGAACTTCTGCTTATTCCTGGTTTTTAAAAATAAAAGCCTGAACAGTTTCTTGAAGCGCCCCGGCACGGAACCTGATGTACTGACAAGTCACACTCCTCTGCACAGACTTTGTCCATGAGGCAGCTGCGGCAATTCTCTGAGAGCAAAAAATAAGGCTGGGGTTGTGTAACTTAACCTGGGGGAGGAGGGGGACATTCCTGGTGTTGAAGAGAAAGCCATCAAGTCAAGGCCTGGGTATGTGGGCTTGTGAGACTATGCAATGCAGGCTTTCCAAGTAAATTTCACTGTATTGTGGAGAATCTGGATAAACCTCTCACTGGGGGAGGCAAAGTTTACCCCTTGTCTGCCTTATCGTTTGAAATATGGGAAGGGTCTGCACTGAATTCAAAGCTACCCAGCTTTTTTACCTCTCACCTCTGGGATTTCTTTCTAGTACTGTCTTAATTGCTCCAGCCTCTTGCACGCTTTCACTACAGCCACCCCAGGTCTTCTCTCCTGTCCTTTAAAGAGTGGGTTCAAAATAAAGCCTCTCAGCACAGAGAAACCAGCATGTGGGATTTGATGTCAAGTGTGGAAGTGTGAAATGGCTCACAGCTCCGTTAGCACAGCCAGGGGAACAGCCTGGTGTGGCATGTCGTGGAGCTGGCACGTTTGCAGGGCAAGACTTGGTTCCAGTCAGTTAAGATGAGGTTTTGAAGTGTGTTGCTGACATCCCTCTGAGTTCTGTTGTGCTTGTCACCCGAAGTGCAATTACCCAGGCTATGCCACAACACTGAGCTTAAAACGCATGGGCGGAAAGCCAATTTCTGCACTTAGCAAGCACTTTAAATAGAAAACTACAGCACAAATGACCTGCAGGTACCTTTCCTTCTGTAAGGAATGCGGGTGCTCTAACCGCTTTAACTGTAAATGCATTGATAAATACTGTTGTATGATATTTATTCTCTAAAATAATGTTCAGTCACAGCTTAATGTGATTGCCATGACAGTCTGAGTTTCAAGCAGAATATAAAGCCTTTACCTTCTCTAGTTTTGTTAACCTTGTATAAATAGGTACAGCGAAGGGAATACTTGGGGCTTTCTCCAGTGACACTGTGGCAACCATGGCAAACCACCAAGGTCTGTGATAATAAACCATTGAGATAATTTTATAGTGTTTAAGTATGCCTGCAATGCAGCAGTGGCACATTTGACCTGTCTCAAGCACAGTAGTGGGGTCTGGTAGTGACAGCATGATATTTAACACCAGTTGTGAACTGACCGAGCTTAGGAGTTGGTTTTGCAGCCCATGTTTAATCCCACGTTGCCATGGTTCAGCCACTACCAGTATCCATGCTAACGGATGCAAAGCTAGTACAGTTGCAGCTGTAAATCTAAGTCACAGCAGCAAGGGCCGTGTAGACATAAACTTGGGAAACTGCTCTTATGTGGCTTCAGATGCTGGAAGCTATGTTGGTATTAGAACTTAACCAAACCTGTCTTAACTGTTTTCTTATCCTGTATTTTTAAAGATATAAATTCTGATCGAGGCACTTGTTGTGATTGAAGCTGTGTAACTTTGTCGTTTGGGTCTAGCATAGATGGACTGGGGGAAGGGGAGTGCTATGCAGGATCTTGTTTCCCTACTTTTACTGCTGAGAAACTCCTAGAAGCTGTTATATTATCCTAGGACTTGGCTGCTTGCAGAGCTCAGCTGAATTTGTCACCAGGTTTGATGGCTGCCACGGCAGGAGAGTTTGACAGCTTAAGCCTCACGTAGTTAAAACATGGATGTAGTTATGGGGATTATGCACTTACTGATTGTTTAGTGGAAGTTCTGTCATATGTTTTAGAAAATACACGTATATGAGTGTGGATTTCAAGGCCTAGCAGAGTTTGGTAAATCTGAGAAATACTGTGTCGCTTTGTTTCTCTTGGTAACAACAGTGAAATTGAAGGAGACTTCAGCAAGTTATTGGAAGTGGTAGCACAGGTGTGCATAAACCTGGTCTGAATGTATACCTCTGTGATAGCCTCAGTGCCTTGGAATTTAAGCCATCAGAATTCTTCCTGCTTTACAGGAAACCTCAGTTCTGCAGGTGTAATTAAAACAAAGCTGTTCCTATGAAAGGAGCTTCAACTTCTTAGGGCAGAAGATCTCAAAGGCTACTTGAAGTTTAAAAGAAAAGCCCAAAAGCCAAATTTCAAAATTAGTGTTTCTGGCAGCTGATTTCCTGGAAGTCATGGTGAACGGAAGGGAAGCCCAAGATAGATGAGCTGAGGTGCTGGTGTTGATGAAGTTGGTTGTCTTGGCAACTGCAGTCACTTAAATATCTTCAGGAAAATAGCAAGCAAGTGTTAAGATTGAGAAATGGCAATGGGTTGACAGAAGAACCAGGAGCAGTGAGCAGCTTGGGGCTTATACATGGAGTTGATTTGACTGGAATAGCAAGTTGCTGTTTTCAGCCGTGGGGTTCTTGCGTGATGAAACCCTGATGGTTTTTCTTTTATGATGATCAGTGTGCCTGGCTGCCCTCGTGCTGCATGAGGCAAGATATCTGAGGAGAGTATGTTTTTTCCCAAAAAGGTGACTGATACATGTGGTGTGAAGTCAAGTTCTACCGGAGTGCTTCATTTTGCTGTTCCATGTAGTCATTGCAGCAAATCCCAGTGAAAAGTAAGTCCTGCATGCAAGCAGATACTAATATGGCTAAACTGCTGAAGCTGCAAATGTGTCAGGGATTGCTCTAGGTACCTGTAGTGCTTTCCATGGTGAGAAATTATGACGTCTTACCATGTGTGTTTTGCTGATTGTGATTGCACGTGCTGGTAAGTGGTTCTGTAGATAAAACTGGTAATTTTCAATCTTTTGCTTTATTTCTGGAGCACATAATTCTCTTTAGCACAAAAAGCAAAACCCAGAGAAAGCCCAAGTGAATAAAAGAGTGGAGTTGGAGCCAATTGTTTCCTGCTGCCACAAGCATATTTGTAACTGCCAGCTATGACAGGTATTTCTACAGGCACTGAATCTTAAGCAGAACACCAGGTGCTTGGAGAAGTTACGGGAGACTACGTGTACTCTTTCTGCCTCTCATCTAATAGCTAGTGTCTGAGTTTCTCTTTGTGTAGTAACTTGTGGAAAGTCATAGTCAAAAGCTTTATTCAAACAGAAGTGAAAAACTCATAAGCTACTTCTTGCTGCAAAGGGCAGCAAGTGGTGAAAACTGGTGGTAGAACCAATATCCTGTCACATTTTTTCCCTTTTTTTAATTCGGTCATCAGGAACAGATACAGGAACAGTCACTATATTGGTTTTTGGGATTTTTGTGTGTGGTTTTTTCCTTTTTTTTTTTTCTTTTTAACCTGCATGTTTAGAAGCCACCTGGCTGTATTGGTAGTGGTCAGGACACTAGGCAGGCTTGACATTTCTGTGATTCAGATCCAATCTGATGCTATGGTTATTTCATTTGACCGTCTGTTTCTGCCTGGCCACATCTTTCAACACAGGCAAAATCTCTTCTAACATTCTCTAGTAAGCCTGTGTTAGAGTTAATAGTTGATTTGACTTCTGAAGCATTGCCAAATTAGAGGGAAGTTTTCCTTGGCAAGTGACATCAGCTTCTGCGGTACTGAAATGTTAAAAGTGAAAAATTGCAGTCCCTGGTGTAATGCAGATACTGGTGGTAGGTGTTTTATTTGTGAGGAGCTTTTGCTGAAGGAGCAATGGCAAAAATACCTATTTAGGCTTTTCCCCCTTTATAGCTTACAAGTTTTTAACCTGTCTCAGATATTCCTCTGACCCTTCAAGGTGTTTTTACATTGAAAGTGCTAATCTGATACAAGAGTTCTTAAGACTATTGTAACTTCATCTGACACTAATCAACAGATTAAGATTCACGAATCACTTCTGGAAGTAGAGTGATAAATTTTCCAAACGTTTCTTATCATGGGCAAAAAATATTTAATTTAAAAAGCGAGGGAGTATGATTCGCCTGATGTAAATGCTTTGGATTCTGTATTTAGTGATGTGATCTGCTGTTTATATCTGCTATTCTTTTTTTATTCTTCTATTTTCACTATGTTAACAAAGTTAAAAAATCCAAGAAGGCCTGGTACAATCAAAACCAGCCTCTTGTGGAAATGAAACTTGATGTAGGGAGCTTGATAAACTAGGCACTACTACTACATAGTTTAGGCTGGGTTTTCTGAAGAGAGCATATGGTAGCTGGTGCTTAAGCTGAAGATGACTTGGTAATTATAGTTCCTTTGTCTGAATCCCTTTGCCATTTCATGGGGCTAATGGCAAATTAAGCTGCTTTTTGTAGGTGCAAGGAAAGCAAGCTGCTAAAAATATTTGGCTTTGGCACATCCTTAAATATTCTCTTAGACTTGGACTAGACCAAAATCTTGAAATCCAAGACAGGAGGTCAAAGTAGTTAAACTCTGCTAAGACGAATAGTCCTGCCACTGGAGCAAGCCTTCATGTGAATGGAGAAGATCTTGATTCTCTGATCTCATTTAGGACTGAATAGCTTTGGATTTTTGGCTTTTTCGGGTTTTGTTTAGCTTCAGGTAGTAGCTGGTCACTGAAATCGGCGAAGAATTGCTTGCTTAGGTGTTTCATTGCGATGGTCTGTCTGTTTTGTTGTGGTGATCTGGCTTTGAGCATGAGTCACATTAACTTCTGTGACTTAAATTTCTCAATTGCAGTCTGTGTTGCAAGCATTTGTGAATATAAATGAGCTAAAGTTTGGCTTGTGTTGCTTTTATTCTAAGATAAGTGGAGTATATAGTTGAGCAGGCTCACTAGAGAAGTCTGAACCTGAGCTAGTGAAATCTAGTTTAATTTTGATTTTTGTAAGGCTGATTCTTAGTGCAGTTCAGCTAACAGTTGCTGTAACAGTGGGCAAGGTTTCTACTGCTCTGTGCTAAGCAAAACAATCAAAGAAATACTTGTCTATGATATAGTGACTGACTTATGCCACAAGGTGTGGTATTCCTTTAATCTTTTTATAAACTGTTTTATCCTGGCTAATGTAATTGTGGATGTTCTTATTACCCATATAATGTCTAATTCTTTTTGAACTCTGCTAAACTATTGGCCTTAATGCTGCTTAGCAATAATTAGCAAAATATGGGTGGTTTGTATGTTGTTCAACCCTAGATCAAACCTTTGAAGTTTTGTTTGTGCAGAGCTGTTATGCTTTTATGTTGGTAATGTTGTCCACAAAGTCAGATTTGTTACCAGGTGTGCAACAAGCCAATAATTGCACACTTGAGACATTGATTATTTCAGAGTTGTGCAAGTCTGAGTGCTCAGTGGTGGTCCACAAATCAAGCACAAGGACTATCAAAACTTTTTACTATTTAGGCATTTTAGCAAACAAAGGCATTAATGTTTATTGGCTGCAAGTTATTGAGTTATTATATTAATTGGTATTCTGTCTTCTGTTTGTTAATGAGTAGTTTCTTATGCTGATTAGTCTGCATGCTCAGAAGAGATCTCTCGGGCTGTTGGGTTTCTTGAGTTGGAGGCCATGAGTCAGTGGTTGTGATCTCTCCCTGCTGGAGTTACCTTTTAACCCAGTTGAAGCTGATTCAGTACACTTGCTGAGTTGTCTTTATTAGTTTCGTCCTTATCTTGGGGATTCTGACAAAAGTCCTTGTGACCCATAAATTCTGCATTCTTTATGTCCACGATTACTGGTGCATCCTACTCCCCAAGCTTTGTTAACTTCCCTCTAGATCTGAGATCATTGACATCTGTTGAGCCCTACACCATAACAAGACACTTCTAGCAACGAGTAATTTGTCTTTCTAACACCTGGACATCACTTAGAGCTTGTTAGCTGCTGTCTGTTTCACAGATTATATCTCCTTTCTTGTTGATTAGGCTTGAAAGTATACAAAGATCAAACATCAAAGAACATCCTTTCTTAAGAAAATTTTACATATTTCACATTTTGCAACAGTAATACTTCCACTGCTGAATGGTGAATGGGAACTCAGCCAGATGGGTGCTTGCATCAGCCTGACTGCCAGCCCTGAGCTTGGATCTTTTCTTAATTTTGTCTTCAAAGCTGCCACAAAGTGTTGTGTTCCCACTTGACATGTCAGGCTTTTAAGAGCACTTGATAGCCTCCTTCCAAAACTCTGGAGTATTTTGTAGGAAGCTTCACCATCACAAAGGAAACAAAACATCTGTGTCCCTTTTTTAGCAAATTTGAGAGTTGCATTGCTGGATCCCATTCTGTTCTTTTCAGTCTAACCATGCTGCTCTGACATGTAAGGAGGAATGGTCAGGTTGGTGTTCAGATGTTTAGGATGTCTGATCTTGAAGGTTGCTTAGCTTTGCCAGGTTGTAGGAGATGCCTTTGCTTCCTTGTTTTGATAGCTTGTCACTCCTTTCTCAGATGTTTGTTCTAGGTAAGTTTGGTTGTTCAAGGTCAAAGTTTCACTTTAGGAATAATACAGGCTTCTTAAATAACCCCTGCTATGCTTTTGTAGCAATATTTTTATCCCATGCGTTCTTGCCTTGTAACTTATCACAGTTTTAGCGCAATCTGTGCTAAGTAGGATGAAGAACTAAAATTGTGCAGAGGTGCCTGAAGTGTCAACAACTTCAGTACAGAAGAGTGACATTAAGGGCCACTCCACTTATTTTGCATGACTAGCTTTGTAGTAGGACTTGGAGAGATTCTGTCATCTCTTGTCTGGGGACAACTGTGCCCTTCTCAGGGCTTTGACTTCCGCAAGAAATTTAATATATGGCTCTCAGCCAGAAGTACTGGAGATGTGTTCAGTTCCTTTTTCATCTTAAAGAGACCAAGCCCATATCTTCTGGGGGTTTTTTTTGAGGTAATGGAGTTATCAGGCTATGAGTTTATACTGAGGAATCCTTCTTTCCCCTTGTTGAAGCTTATGCTTCTTGTGCTCTTGTCTGTGTAGTGGGGGAGAGCCAAAACCCACCTAGCCGCAAAGGAACGTGCCTCATTAGCTTAAGGTGCTCAGCTGGAAGGAGGGATTGTTCCTGTTTATCAGTTCACTTGCCAGTGTGAAATGTTACTGATCCAGCCAGTTTTTTCTAATGTGCTCTGAGCAGTCAGTCTCCTTTTGTTTTCTGGCTTGGACTTTTGCATTCCTGTCTGGACAGTGGCCTGATGCCAAAGGGAAGGCTGAAGAGAGCTGTGCTTAATGCCCTTTAGGGTAGGGTATCCGCCCAGAAGGTAGAGGATACAAGTTAAAGTGCCTTTGGGCCAAATGCCCCAGTGCCAGCTGATTGAATAAGGTAATGTAGCTGTACTTTTTCTATCCTTTTTTTTTTTTTTTTTTTAGGAAAACAGGGCAATCATCTGAACAAAATACATAGTACAAGTGGTCATGTACAGGATTTCAGGTTCTGAGTCAGCCTTATACACATACCTGTGTGTAACCTTGAGTTCAGAATTAAATTCCCAGAGTTAAGTATTCAGGACATGTCAGGGCATTTTGTTTCTTGTCCCTTCTGTTGTGCAGGTCACCAGACACTACTGAGAAGGAACATGAGGAGAATCTTGGCTTTTAGATCTGGAGTTTCCAGGGGTGGGTCCCTAGTCAGCACCGGCTCCTGAGGTGTCCTTTGCAAGCACAGGATTTGTCATGCTCACCCATGCAATGCTTATGTCACTCCCATTCTAGCAGGGTCCAGAAAATCAAAGGATAAGCTACTTTTAGGTAGCTGTTAATCAGTATCTTCTGGAGAGTGCAGGATCCCCTTTTCATCTTTCAACTTGCTAGCTTTATATTTTTGGACGCAACATCTCTACATATGGGGTAAGAAGGCAGCCTCAAAGTTTGGGTTGTGTGCTCAGTGCCTAGTAATGTTTTTGTGGCAGAATATCTTTCAGTGTAACAGGAAGATGACTGTAAAATCCATCCTTGTAAGCACTTTGTCATTGGCTAACTTTTTTTTTCATATTTGTTTTTTCCAGTCAAATTTTCTCATTAGTTTGCTGTGGTCAGTTGTCACTTGGATGAAGCTGTGATTTTAAAGACATCATTTCACACTGGAAGCAACTTCAATGTCCTATGATAACATGTACAAGAACGTCAGATCAGTCAGTGTTTAATTTGCAAATAAAATCTTGCTGTTGTGGCTTTTTGTGTTAAACTACTGGACTGTAAGGATAATGAACTAGTGATGCAGACTTCCATGATCATTAATCTGATATTGTACTAGCTGTGTTTAAAGCTAACTGCTCACAGGAAAAAGCGAATGAGCTATGTGTTACCTTAGATATAATTAGATATGCTGCCTTGTATGTTTATTTTGGAGATCAGAGCAGAAGCATAAAACCCCCTATGATACTGGCCACAATGCCCCATGCAGAAGTGATTGTACAGGGAATGCAAGCTCTGCAGCACATCCAGCTTAGTGCACAGTGTGGGTTGCCCTGCTCT
>NW_008676810.1:0-23991 GCF_000695815.1 Acanthisitta chloris | reverse complement strand
TGATAGGAGAATCACAGCATTTTAACCCTCATGGCTGCAGTAGTGAGTCCTACATGAAATAAGAAATCTGATGTCCGTAGACTTTGTATTCTGAAAGACTGGGTGGCACTGCAGCAAATAGAAAGGAGCTTGTTCTGCAGATGTTAGTGCTTGGATACTCCTGAGGTCACTTCCCCAGCATCCAGCTCCACAGTTTTCCCTCTGAGGAAGATCAGAGCTATTGAGCCTGAAATGCTGTCCCACTTGCTATTAATACAGGCCATGGTGTTCAGCCTTTGTGTCTCTGCAGACTATCTGCCTTGAAAAGGTGACATGACTTAACTGAGCAGCACTAAACAATAGTTAATTGTGTAGATGTCTTCCAGATGCTTGTTGTGAAACACTTTGAAGCCATAAAATGTACTGGATCTGCCACTGCTAGTATATGTGCTTCTAGTACAGGAGCCATCTTGCTAGAGAGAGAAAGTACTTCCTCCTGCAAAGCCTAAATTTTTGGTTAGTTATTTTTGGTGTGGGTTTGTTGTTTGGTTGGTTTTTAAGCAACCAGAACTGAGTTTGTAGCTGGTGGTCTGGTGTTAGTTTCAGCATCTGATTGTTCATTTTCTACTTTCATACATTGATACATGCTTTGGAAGATGCCTGATTGGGATGAGGCTAACTGAAAACATTGCGGAGTAGCCTGAGCAGCAAACAATGTGGTACTCAAATGAGATTAACCTCTGTATAATGAGAGTCAAGGAGGGTATTTGAAACTTGTCTCTTTACAGGAGGCAGTCAGTGCTGTTGGTGTATTTTAAGGGTTAGATGTGTTACTACATGTATTAATGTCCAGTATGATGTGGCTGTCACTTGCTAGATGCTCTTGAACCTGCAAAGTTAACCTGGCCCACAAATGCAGTAAGGGGTTTGTGGATGCTAATGAGCTGCAAAAATGATGGTTACTGTACAGCTTGTGGTATGCAAATATAAGTAAATTCAGGCTCTTAAAAGCCAAGTGTACGCTGAAGGGTGGTGACTTTTCTGCTGTCACTAGGCTGTGTAAGAGCTGGCTTCTGGTGAGTGCTTGCTTCCTCCACACTTCCAAAAAGTTAAACATGGTATGTTGATGACATGCTCCAATAGAGCTACATGTGCTGCTGAAACTGTAATTCTGAAATCTACATTATAAATCAGGTGATCACTAAGTCTGGCCAAAAATTGTTGGCTTGGCTGTCTTTATCACTATACAAGCTAGGGGGTCAGTAATTTACTTTGCTTAGGTTATTCTTCCCTGCTGCCATTCCCCTGCGCTACAGCTGCCAAGATAGTATGCTTGAGTGTTAGGCTAGAGAAGGAAGAAAAGCCCTGGCTATGTTTTGTCTTGCTGGAGTAGAAGAGTACTGATAGAATATAGGTAATGCATGCATGTATGCAGTGTTCAGATTATCAACAGATTAACCCTTAAAGCCCAAATTGACAGCATACAGAATTGTCCTGTCATGAGTTTTCTTCTAGGATTGGTATCACAGGCATTAGTGGAGGATTTCAGTAGCAGCCAGAGGCTCCTGGTTGGAATTACTTTCTGTGCATGCAGTCCCACACTTACTGCAAGATTCAAGTGGTTGCTTGGTCTAAGGGTGTCTTACCTGAATACTTGACATTTAATTCCATAAATAAAGGTCTAAGTGGTAACTTCTTCCAAAATAAACAATTTACGTTAAAAATATAGGACTTTCTGGCTAGTTCGTTACCTATCTGCGCAAACAGTGGTGCCAGGAGGGATGGGAGGAAAAACTTCTGTTGTCACTTGTGCTAGTTTGTTCTCTTCTTGCTTGGGGCTTATTTGAATGCTAAGTTGTTCTTAAGCAATAATACTGATGTTTTATCAGAATATAAGAAATAGGAAACAATAGTTTATGCACTTCGAATTTTGCGGGGTTCAGATGCCAGTGACAATGCTGCCCACACTGTCGTCATTGATCTGGTTCTTAATAGTATGTTTAACATGGTAATTCCAATTGTTGCTTGTCTCCTAATTTGACAACACATTCACTGTGGTGCCTCTTTAGGACCCTGAACTGTCCTGCTCAGTGGCTAACTGTTAAGCAGCTCTTAGGGTACCTGTTAAACCTTACTTTTTTTAATACTGTAAATCTAAACAAGCTATAGGAATGTTTTGGAAGTGAGCTCCCAGTGCATTGCTGCTTCCCTCAGCAGCTGGTGCACTGCAGCTGTTTGTGCTCAAGCACGACTGTGCACGTGAGCATCATCCTACCTGCTTCTCCAACTGTCTGTAGCAGTGGAGGGAAGGCATGGCAGTACTGAGCACTCTTGATACTGAGAAGATACCTGATGTTCTTCAAAGATAGCTGGGAGAGGAGGGCATCTTCACTAGTGAGAAAAAGTACAGACAAAAGTTCAGGTTTTTGAGATACTTCAAAGTTAATTCCATACTTAAATGTAAACTTAATGAAGTTTATCAGATAGCAGTGTGGATATTTATCTGGATAGTTGTAACAATAACATTTACAAGGATGCTGCATCCTCTTTGCAATACCTTCTTGGAATTGAAATCTCTCTCCTCAACTGAGAAGTCAAAGAGATATCTTTAATCTCCTTTTACAAGGAGTTTTCACCTGTGCTCACCATCTAGTTAACTC
Organism: Acanthisitta chloris; assembly: GCF_000695815.1. Taxonomy (NCBI): domain Eukaryota; kingdom Metazoa; phylum Chordata; class Aves; order Passeriformes; family Acanthisittidae; genus Acanthisitta; species Acanthisitta chloris. The sequence continues at coordinate 21,352 of NW_008676810.1, read as the reverse complement.
CTAAGCTTCCTCAGTGCTTTAATGAGCTCACTGTAATGTTTTCTGTTTTAAAATACCTCCTTGCTGTTGGCATGCTCTTCATGCTGATGTCCAGGTGTTAGAAAGATACATTATTTGTTGGTAGAATTGTCTTGACTTGATGTGCCTCGAGGATCTGAGACCTAGGGGGAGGTTACTAAAGCCTGAGAAAGATGTACTACTGATGTTACTACTATTACAGTGGTACTGGAGGGAAGAGGTGCCATTCAGAGGGACCTTGCTAGACTCAAGAGGTAGGCTGATGCAAACCTCATGCGCTTCACGTGCAAAGTGAGGTGCGAGGTCCTGTGCCTGGGTTGTGTCAATCCCAGACACACCTACAGCTTCAGCAGGGAAGTGATTGAGGGCAGCCCTGCAGAGGACTTGTGGGTGATGGATGATGAAAAACTCAACATGACCTGCAGTGTGCACTCACAGCCCAGAAAGCCACCTGTGTCCCAGTCTGCATCAAAAGGAGTGTGGCCAGCAGTTCAAAGAAGATGATTCTCCCCTCTACTCTGCTCTTGTGAGACTCCACCTGGAGTGCTGCATACAGTTCTGGTGTCCCCAGCATAAGAACGACATGGAACTGTTGGAGCAAGTCTGTAGGAAGGCCACGAAGTTGATAAGAGGACTAGAGGACCTCCCCTATGAAGACAGGCTGAGGAAGTTGGGGCTGTGCAGCCTGGAGAAGAGAAGGTTGTGTGGAGACCTCAGAGCAACCTGCCAGGAAGCCTGCAGGGAGGCTGGAGAGGGACTCTTCATCGGGAATTGTAGTAATAGGACAAAGAGTAATGGGTATAAGTTGAAAGAGGAAATTTAGGTTATATGTTAGGAAGAAGCTTCTTACTGTGAGGGTAGTGATACACTGGAGTATGTTGCCCAGGGAGGTTGTGGATGCCCCCATCATTGGCAGTGTTCGAAGTGTTGGATAAGGCCTTGAGCGGCCTGATCTAGTGGGGGGTGTGCCTGCCCATGGCACTGAGCACTGGATGTTGATGATCTTCATGGTCCATTCCAACCCCTTAACATTTTATGATTCTGTAGTGGACACAAGGAATGCAGAATTTACCAGCCACGAGGACATTTGCCAGAATTAGCAGAACTCCCAAGGTAAGGAAGACACTAACAAAGTCAACTGTGTTGAAATCAGCTCCAACTGGGTAAAAGGCAGTTCTGACAGGGGGAGAGCAGGACCACTGGCTCATGGGCCACCAACTCAAGAAACACCCTGACTCAAGGCAAAGTTGAAGCATGCAGACTAGTTAGCATGAGAAGTGAGGGAATCATTTAACCAATAGAAGATAGAATGCTAATTAATGAGAACACAGTAACTTCTAGACAATGAACATTAATGCCTTTGTTTGTTAAAATGTATGAATAGTGAAAAGTTTTGATAGTGGTCATGCCGGCTTTGTGCATTTGCCACCCAGCACCCCTTTCTGTGCAGAACTGAATAGATCAATACCTTGACTCTGTGTGGGGATTGGCCTCTTAAACACTGGGTGGCAGAACCCTTTTTGGAACAACAGTGCTTCAGCACAGTGAAGCCGACTGCATGGAAAATCAGCTTGAAAGAATCTCCAGATCTGGTTTCAGCACTAATATGAGGTTACTTCCAAACAGTTGAAGTTTGAATCAAACTCATATTTTAATTTGTTGTCCTTCCCAATACTGATTCGTGCATTAAATCACAATTGCTTCTGTCTGCTCAGTCCATCCTTTTTTGTCCCTAATGCTGCCTGGTAGGTTTTAATAAAATAGTTCAGGCAGCTGAACTTGCGATGTGTGTTTTGATGGAGAGAAAAAGAAAGGTTTTGAATATGGTTTGGTCATCCTTTGTAAATTAACATAGACATTTGTACAGTTGGTATTGCATGGTGATGAGATGCAGAGAGTCATGTGTGGAATGGCAGCCTATCTGCCTGAGGTACACCAGAGGCTCACCTGGGGTCTCTGCAGAGCATTTTGACTGAGAATGTAAGGGTGTAGCTCGGTACTCCCGGTCTTTCATGATTGCAGGAAGATAGTTCTCAGTTAACCTTGTAAATCTTAATTTTCTTGTGGCCTTTGTTATTTTGTTCTGTAACAGTTTGGTAAGTATCACTTGAACTGTGCAGCACCTAGAAAAATAACATGGGCTAAATACATCTCTCTGAAAACATCCGCGGAGAAGAATCCAGGAGTCTAAATGCTGACTTCTGGAGTGTGGGTGGTCAGTTTTGGTGTCTTCTCTGCACAGACAGCAAAGTTTTTCAAGGCTGTGAAGTGTCAGACTAAAATGGCACATATAGTACCTAAAATAAATTTGGATTTTAGGCACTTCTAGGGGATGTAGACTGTTCTAGAAGCTAATGACCACCTAGTAGGTCAGTTGCTGAAGACCAGTGCTGTTAAGACATTGAAATTACAAAATAGTGCCAGGCAGAAAATAAATCACCAAGTAGAAAACCTTCTCTCTGATGCTTTTTGCTTACATTTTTGGGAGAGGCTAAATGTGTTAATCAAGTTAAGGAAGTTTTCTTGAGTTAGATCACCTTGGTGGTTCCAAGGAAGGGAGCTGAATGACCATGTAGCTCATGATACCCTGGCATCATGTGCTCCCTTACTTCACTATGGTACTCCGTGGAAGTGAGCTAAGTTTTGTATTGATGTCCCTGCAAATTTCATGTAGTGTCTGACGACATAGCCAAAACATTTCTGAGATGGGAGTGCCCTGGCTCCCCAGACATACCATGCTTCTGCATGTGCAGTTCATGCTCCAGATTCTATAGAGGAACTGCTGCTCTGCTGTACAGACATTGCTTGGCAGTTGTGGAAATGCTGGTTATTAGAGTGGGATTGCAAACATATTTGCCATAGTACACAACTTGAACCAAGCAGCTGCAGCTCGTTTCCTGGGATACCAGAGTAGAAACTATGAACAGATTGGATGTTGTTCCCCTTTTGCTTTTGGACTCATTGACTAGCTTGTCATTGTTGTCTAATCAACTTACATTGCAGGTTTGTTTGAAGTGTACCATATTTGGAATGGATTAGCAAAATCAATATAATGTAATTTATTTTGTAGCACATGAAGCTGAAGACTGGTGATACAGTCAAAGGCAGGGGTCTTTATCATTCCCTCTGCTTTCTGTGGCTGATGCAGAGGGCATAGCTCTCACGTATCCTCTCATATATCTCATGTTGGGAAGGTTAAGGATTCTTGACGATGCTGCTTGTTAGCGTAAACATCTGTCTTAAAATGAGTCATGGAAGATAACTTAAGTGTTTTGATCATTTTTTTTCTACCCAGATGAGTTGTATGCTTGCTTTCTTTTTATAATGATGCTCAAAGTTAGCAAGCTCTGACCTGAGCACTTCAAATGTTGGGAATAGCAAAAAGTCCTTTGAAGAGAAGTGATCTTTTTTTAGAGCTTCTCTTTTCACATTGTGAATATTGAACAGTAACCTTCTGAATAGAACTTGCATTCTCCCTGTAAAAGGAATTTACAGGAAGTCTCTTGCCGCTTGTGGTACTTTGGGGGGTAGATGGGACAACTTTTGTGAACTTAAAAACATAACATGCTAATTTGAAAACATATTGAGTGTCTTGAATTGCAGGTTGTTTGAGAGAGATCCTTACCCTTCTGCTAAAACCTGGTTGGTTTGAACACATGTATTTTATGTTGGTGAAGTTCTTCAGCAGCAGCATGGCTGAGAAATGACGGAACTGAGCATCAAGAAATCTGTAGCTAAAAATACTCTGTTTGGGAGAGGGAAATCCTTGTTGAGAAATGTTTTTTCACTTCCTCTGTTTCTAAATTTGACTTGAATCAAAAACGTAAATAATTGATGTCATAAATACTATATGTGAATCCTGCTACTTCCTGGGATATTGATGGCTTTGATTTCCACTCCTAAATTCGGATGACAGTGGAAGCGTACTGCCTCCTTCTCTAGTAGGTTTCAGAAAGCAGCAGCTTCTGCTGACCTAATTCATGCCAAAGGTGATAATTGAGTTTCTAAAAAGCTCTGAAGGCAGTCCTATTAGAGCAGGTATTCATGACTGTACTAATAAGTGGGTGCAAAGTGGGAGTTAAAAGGGGTGCTCATGTCTTTATGATTGCTTAGCACAGCTGTGCAGGGGAGGTGAGCTCTGCCACTACTGCAGTGTGTCTTTGTAGTAAGAAGGTGGTCATATTTAAATGTAAGCATTGCATCTGGATGTGTTCTAGTACACCAAAGTGTTTTGTAAGGCAGGGAACTGCAGTTTCGTTATTGTACTCCAAGAAGTGTATCTGTTTATAACAGCAATATGAGGATTTTATTTAAAATTACTAAATTCAAGATGGTAGCGCTTGGATGGTGTCAGCATTAAAATAAATGCTAGTGATGTTACTTGTCCACGGGTTTGGTGCATTGTAAAAAATGCTACCATTTCATGGGACCACTTTGCCCTTTAAAGGCAAATGGAATTGCTGAGTTGGAGATGTTTGGCATTATATAAAAGCAAGCTTATTGGCCTTACATTTTCAGTAGCATAGTGCAAACCTCTGCTTCCACTGAGACAGTTAAAGGCTGAGTAGTTTCGGATGTCTGCAGGATATTCTGTGTCATACCAGAACCATCAGTATTGGATATAGAACAGTATAATGCTGAGCATGCAGAAGTAGTATTAAGGGTCAAATATACGGAGGTCTTAAGAGACAGTTGCACTGTTTGGTTGAGCTGTTCATGTGCTTCATGCAGAAAATGTGAGATGGCATGGCCAAGGTCACTGGCTGTTGATCTGTCTTTGGCAGTGGTTTTGTGAGAGTATGTTATACAGGTTACCCAAAATCCTGCTTGTGTGCTTTATAGGCATTGATGGGGGTGTTCCTAAGAGGTGCATAATCTTTGTTTTGTTTCTAGGGCCGGTTCAGGATTGGAGGAATGTGGAGACAAATTGTCCTGATCCGGAAATACTTAACCCTTTTGGTACAGCAAGGGAGACTCTTGGCTCTGATACTCAACTTCCCAGACTGCCATCAGTGTCACTGAAGGTTATTGCTCTTGCAGTGTCTGACAGAGACCATTTTACTCATTTTACACTTTTCCTTAGAGGCAGTGAAAACTGGAACAAGGTGGGGTGAGGGATGAGCAGTAGCTCTGGTAAATAATACTGACTGTCCAAGAATGGGAGCAAAGGGAACTCTGTGGATGATTTTTCTGGGAAGGTGCTTGGAATGAGTTCCTGCAGATGTCCCACAGGCTACCACTCTTATAGGTGTAGGTACTTCCCCCACGTGTTACTTGAAACTCCTTGTAGTATGACAGAGTGCATAACCTGGGATTTTTGATAAGCTGTTGTGTTCCAGCATTGCCCCTTGTGCAGCTGGATACTTGTAAAACTGAAAACACATGTGTAGCATAAAGCTTTTCTTAAGACTGAAATTCCTATCCTGTAGCTTCTCCTCTAGGGAGGAGCAATAGAGCACTGCAGAGTTAAAAGCAACTAGAGGAAAACAGTTGGGCACCTTGTAGCATTCTTGCATGACAGACAATACTGTGACCTCCCCCCAAATCTGCCAAGACATACAGAACTCTAAAATGCACAGTTACATGCTTGTTACACAGTAGCATCTGCAGAACTCTGTTTTGTTTTTTCCAGGAAACTAATTCCATGCAGGATAGGACTGTAACCATGTAAAAGTATAACTTTGTAGGCTACATATGGGGAAAGAAATTTCATTTTACTTCCAGTCAATTTGCAGTATAGTTTCCATCCAGAGGTCTAACACAGCAGCATGATTTCTTATATTTGTAATTTAAATAATATATGATGATGCTTACCTTTTTATGTATTATTTACTAGACAGAGAATACCTTGGGGGCTATAGCTTTTATTTAGTTGTATCCAGGTCTTCTAAAACAAGCCCTGACAATTGGCAATTACTGTAAACATATTGATTATGTGTCAGTGGCTTCTAAGTTACTTTGCAAACAGCTGTATAACTCTTTGGTGGTATTTGGTAGTATGGGCTTGGGGATAAAGCAAATCAACATCAGTTTTATTAATTATTTGATTTTGTAGAACTTCAGCTTTGCATATCCCATGGAGTGCAAGGAAGATTGAGACCTATCATTGTCAGACAAATCTTTCAGCTGCTAAAAGACAAACTTTTGAAGTACTTTGACAGTGTCTAGCCTGCATTTGTTGTGAAGTGCTGAAACAGCATTAACTTTTTCAGCATCCGAACCTTGTAACTAAAACCAAAGCTGATTGTTTTGTGCAGTACCTGATGCCAGATGCTCCAATACAGTATGTGAATTGATGCAGCCAAATCATCAAATGTGGTTTTATGCTTCTATTTTGTGCTAGGCTAAAAGAAGTGTTACATTAGTATTAATGCTCACCAAAAAGTGTGATGTTGCAGAGCTTCCTGAAAGAGTCAAACTAGCTTTCCAGTTATGTGCTATATCGGTGTGGCTGCAAGACATGGCAAGACTGAAGAGATTCCATAGTTGATGATACCTGCCAGTCTTGCCAAATGGAGTGCAAACAGAACTGCTTTCAGTTGATACCAACAGAGTTCACGCTCTATAATAAAGTCCTTTGCCAGCAGCAAAACATTCTCCAGTCTTGTTCCCTATGAAAGATACTGCTCTAATGTCAGTGTAAAATTGCTCAAAGGATGTGTTTCTGCAGTGCAAATCTGAAACACCCTTACCTTCGGTGTGCATAGACACACTTTGTTTAAAAATAGCAGTCTGCCTGTGTCGGTACAACTTGCTGCAGATACAAGGTATGCACACTGCTCCCCATCCTAGGGAATGTTCAGAATTCTTAGTTCAGTGTATGCACTGAACATTATCCTTAAGTAGAAGAAGAAAAGAAGGAAGCAGATTCATTCCTTTATTGAATCAAGGCAAGGTAAAACTTGTAGGTAGAGCACTATTTAAGTCATCCTACTTGGTAAGTGTGTGTGTGTGTTGCTTTCAGGTGCTGATCCCTGGTAACCAGACTACGAGTCATGTGTCTGTAAGCTAGCAAGGCTGTTAGCTTACCCTTGAGCATCTGCTGATTCATATCGCATCTACTTTATCACCACTAGAGGCTCCTCCAAGTCATGCTTTGGTGTCAAGGAAGCGGCTTATGCTTTAGGTAGCATGCAGATATCTGAATCTGTCAGTGTAACACCTCTTTACAAGCAATGAATTAATTTTTTTACAAATCAAAACACAGCCTTTCTCTTTGAGACTCTGGCTGAACCCAAATGGTCCATTTAAAATAGTTACTGGTCATTAACTATTGATGAACCTCAAAGCAATGTTGACTGGAAGCTTGTTGTGTTGCTTGGTAGTAGATGGAAAAAACAGACATGAAAATATTTAATGGTGCGTGTGGTTAAATAATTTTCTTTTGACATCAACATGTTTTATTCTAGGATAGATAAAGCTGTAATTACCCACACAGATTATTTTATGCTTCATAAGCTTCCTTGTGTATCTAGGGTAGGATTCCCATGACAGGGCTGTACTTAACACTTGTGTGACTTTTGCTGCAAACTGTTCCTTACTGCACTGTAATTTGATAGGGTGTAGGCATCTTCAGTCAAGTGCAGGGTGTCCGGTCTAACAGCCTAACAAGGTGAAGATAAAGTTTACAAGAGTTAATCTGCTAAATCAGGAAAAGATATATTGGGGTTGTTTCTAGCATACAGATATGGGTGAATTGTCTGTTCTTTGCCATTCTTGTGTTTTGGTAGCTGTGGCTTATTCCATATACAAACAAGTCCTGTGCTCAGGTATTTTTTTTTGCAGATGTGTGGGTGTCATTTTTCTCTGGACGGAGTAGTAGATAATCCAGTTTTCAAAGTGACCATATGGATGCTGCAATTTTTGACACTTGGCAGTGTGCTGGAGCACTGTGCTCAACCTATTGTAGACACAGCACACATTTTTGTAGAGTAAGTATCTGTGTTCTCTGTAATCACAGATAATTACATGTGATGATCCTGTTGTTTAGAGAGTGGAAGAGCTTTCAGTCTTTGCAGGAAAGCAACATGCCTTTTTCTGTGGAGGCTTCGAAGTAAGAAGTTGCTGTGTGGTTACTGGTATACATATGAGAACTCTTTAGAAGGTAATTTTTAAATTAACTAGACTGGTCTGGTTTTTTCCCCGTTGTTTTGTTTGAGGGTGTCTCTTCATCAACATTCCGGTTCTCACCAAAAACAGACTTGGTCTGCCATAGATCTTGGTTTCTCTTCCCTGGTATACCACTTATGCACGATTGCTTGTCTGTCACACAGAGTTCTAAAGTTAAGTCACTTCAAATCAAGAGTAATATCTATGACATGCTTAAATACAGGAAGAAAAATTAGTTATTTCCTCTCAGATCCTTTCTTGGTGTTGGCAGGGTACTGCATAATGTTAAAGCTGTGTAACGGTTGCTTTTAGTCACACAATTGTACAACTTTCCTCTGGCTTTGCTACAAGATCCATCTTTGTCCAAATTATGAGATCCCTTGCCTGTATTCTCACCTTAACATCTGTCTCATTAAATTTCTGTCTTGACCTTAATCCTCTTGACCTGTGGTAGGCTGAAGTGGTTCTTCCTGGCTGTTACTCTTACCCTGTATGCCTTCAAACTTAATGGTCACGTTAATTAGACACAGGCTTGAATTTCAAGGATGTGCATTCATGTACCAAGCTTAGCTTGATTACACCAGTTCTGCTTTTATCAGAAGTATAAAGGGTACCTTAAATTATGCTGCACTGCAGATGACTCAACCTGCTTTGCACTCTTTTGCTGGCTCTTTCAGGAGATTTTTCAGCAAATTGAGAATTCTGGTTTTATCTGGATGTCATATTAGTCACTGACATGACAACTAGTTGGAACATAGGTAGAAATATCAATGCTAGCTTTCACTTCAGCATTGTACTTTCTCTTGTATACCCATCTGGCCTGAAATATGCCTTTCTAAGCATCTGTATATTAATGATGATCGAGAACAATCATTCTGTAGATGGTTCTTGTCCAGCTATGTCTAATTTCTAATTAGCTTTTTTAATGGAGCATGGTTGATAGAGTAGGGAGGTGGCTTCCTGATGATGTGTAGGAGATAAGACTTTAGAGCAAGGGATGTGTTCTTCAGTAGCTGTTTTCTTAGGGCCATGCTGGGAGCGTAAGGTCTATATAGTAGCTGACACAAGGCAACTCGAGATGAGGTTCAAACAACGGTAGTACTTTGTAGCCACTGAAGGCTGGACAGTTCAGTGTCTTGTCCTTGTGACTACAGCAGTCCAGTCTACTTTTTCTTTTAGAGCAGGTGTTAGCTAAGAGCCAGTCATCTACCTGGTGTAATGCAGCTGTTGCACATACATTTGCAGGAGCTGGTACTGTGGCAGATTCAGGATGGCAGCTGCTGTTTTTACCACCACCCCCACCACCACCACCACCACCCCCCCCTGCCCAGGCAAGAGTACTTTGTAGTATTGTAAGGAACACAGAACACTCTGCAGGCCTCAGTGATCTGCCTCTGTGTTTTGATTTTTGATTTAAGGTGGGTGTCTGTTTTGAAGTCAATAAATGAATTAAACATCATTTGATCTGGGCACCTTTTGCCTAGCAGACCAAAGCTCAAATAGAGACTTTAGAACTTCAGTAATATTGTAGAATTTGGAGGGGTTTTGTTTTGAAAAACTAAATCTGAGGTCTGGGATACGTTTCATCTTTCTTTAATTGTTATCCATTGCAGTGCCATTTACTAGCAACCAAATCACAGAATATTCTGAGTTGGAAGGGACCCACGAGTATCAAGTCCAACTTTTGGCCCTGCACAGGACATCCCCAGTAATCCCACCATGTATGTTCCTGACAGCATTTTCAAATGTGTCATTGTTGCTCTTGAATAAAGCTATGCTGATTGTAATGCTGTGACCTCCAAATCATCTAAAGTACAATGCAGGGTGAAGAGAGGTAGAGAATGACAGAATGCTGAATGCCTCTTCAATGTGACTCCTCACTAGTAAAATACCCACCCCTGCCCTGTTTCTGTAGAAACAATAGCCTGAGGAACAAGGATGGGTATGTATCAGCTAATGCACTCACTTAACCTAGAACTTTAAACTTGGTATGTTTGAAGCAGCCTATAATAAATGAAGCTGACAGGTGCATCATGCAATAATGTGAAAATTTGCTATTGTGTCTCAAATGTAAGCTGCTCACTAGCAGATGCTTTCTGGTGTAGTGCTGCTTCCTGCAGCGAGCTGGAGGATGCTGGGCACGGAGGCAGCTTGTATATGTATAACTGGTTTGTGCAGGATCATGGACACATTGTACACTGGGACTATGCGTAATGCCGTTGTATCAGTATAGGATTATAAATCTAGACTAATATAGTGCTGATCACATCAGCACATTAGGAGATGTTGCTGGTGCATTTAGCTGTTTATATGGCAGTGGTACAGTCCAACAGACTTGCTTGCTGTGGCTGAGTGTGCATAGATTTACTGCCTGTGTCCAGATCCAAGCAGGAGGGCTTACAGTCAGTAATGCAGTGGCTGAAAAATAACTCACCGGGCTGCATAAGTACTTAGTTGGCTTCTGCATGGCAGCCAGCATAGATAAGATTTCAACTGCAATTCCCGAGTGCTGCCATTCAGCTTCTAGAAATCTGCACCCCTTGCTTAAAGAAAGGCTGGTGTGTCAGCTTGAGAAGTCTCATCAGAGAGCTGCTGCCTGCCATGCTGAGAAAGGTGAAGTTGTGTAACACTGCAGCACAGTGCTATGGTTTACACTTACAATGCTATAAATATGCCTTTCCCCTTGCTGCTTATGAAAGAGGTGACTGCATCAGGACCTGCCCTGTGTTTTTAGCAGTACATGTGACTGGCTGTCCCTTGAGGAGAGCTTTCCTCTTGCATCCAGCCTGGCTTTCGTACAAAGAGAATCAAGGCAATTAGTCATTCACTGAGTCATGAATGGTGCTTGTTTAAAGAATTGGTGCTATAAATATGCCTTTCCCCTTGCTGCTTATGAAAGAGGTGACTGCATCAGGACCTGCCCTGTGTTTTTAGCAGTACATGTGACTGGCTGTCCCTTGAGGAGAGCTTTCCTCTTGCATCCAGCCTGGCTTTCGTACAAAGAGAATCAAGGCAATTAGTCATTCACTGAGTCATGAATGGTGCTTGTTTAAAGAATTGGCTAAAAATAGTTAGGCTGAAGGGTGAAAGAGTATTCTTATATTGAGCTAGCTTGGACATCTCTTCACTCAGCACATGCAAATGGTATGGCTTACTTCACCAAACAGTAAAGCAATCTGCTGTGTTTTGGTAAGTATGCAAATATGGGATAGAATAGGTGATATCATAGAAACTCTATCAAGCCTGATGCAAAATGCTATGGAACTGAGATATGCTTTGGTTGTGATTGCTTGAATTTGAGCAGACTAAACTATAGCAGTTACCAGGGTAAGTCTGAAGGATATCATTGTCTTACCTGCTAACATTTCATAGATGTGTCTAAATCTGCTTCAAGAAACTATGAAGTACTTACTCAGGCTGTGAAAGTCCAAAATGTGAGATTGAATGGGATGCTGAAGATATCATTGTCTCTTTTCTTAAGAACTGGATTAGCCTATCTTCCGGACCCTGAAGCGTGGCAAGTGGAGTGACAACCCTGTACACATGTAATTGGAGGACTTCCACACATGATGCCAGATATGCCAGCAGTGTAGCATGATACTTTGAATAAGCAGTCCCAAATAATCCCACCACTGTGCTCTAGCAAAACCATCATTTTTACAAATGGAAAGAGATGAAAGATTGCTTTTTCTGAAGTGGAAACAAACTGTTTATAGAGCAGCTACACTAATGTTAGAACTTTACCAGTTTGGGTACCAGCATCCTTGGTTATGCCTGCACTAGGTCTATTTCAAGTGTCACTGTCTGCTCTGCAGCAAAGTCCTGAGAGAAGATTTATGATCTGGTAAACTTTAGATGCAGTATCTCCAAATATATTTGGCTTCTTCAGCAAAAATCAGATGGTATAGGGAAATAAGTTTCACAGATTTGGAGTTATTCTTCCTATTTTGTCCAAATGGGGAAGTGAATGTGTTCATACAGATATAAATAAGAACTGAGTCATTTGTTTCTGCCTGGAAAATAGTCACACAGACTGGCCTCTCTGCATAACACACACCCAGTGAGCCTGATCTCAGGCCATACAGTGTACAGTCTGTGGGCAACCCAAAGTCATCAGATCAAGAGTGTAATCTCTACCTGAGGCAATCTCTACCTGAGGCCTTCAGCAATGGCAGAAGTCTCCTGACATCTGACCTGTAACAATCTCTAATATATTCCATCTCAGTTTTTCTTCCCTCTTAAAATCAGGCCTGATCCTGGAGTGAAAGTTAAATTGTGGGTAGAATCTAGTAATATTTCAGCATGGGAATTCCTGAGAAAATACATAAAAACCTCAGTACGATGTTAGCTTTCTCCCATGGGAATCTGAAATTGCCTTAGTGTTTGGCTCCTGTAGGCAAATCCTGCCTTGCCATTATCAGTCCGGGACATAAAGCTGAGGCAGGAAAAGCCTCTCTGTCAAACCATGGGCCTGGCAGGACTGACATGTACATAGCTGGAGACGGGCACCTGGGCCCGTGCAGGTGGGACTGTGCTTGGTTGTGTGACCAGGGAGAGGAATAGCTTCAGGTGTGTGCAGGTGGCCTCTGGCCAGTGGGAAATTCTTTTTTGTCTTCCAGCCTGTCTGTAGCAAGCTGTCCATGTGAGAGCGTCACCGGCTGCCCGGTCTGAAGCTGAATGCTCCTTGGCTCAAGAGCACGGGCAGTATTTCTAGCCAGAACAAAAGCAGTGGTGATGTGGTTTAGACTGAACAGCACAATTGCGAGGCAGTGCCATGGACTGCCCCTACAGTAAAACCCACCGCAGGAAACAAATATCTTCTCTTAACGGCCAAACTGCTTGAGATGTTAAATACACTGACTTGTGCAGGCTGGCTCAGGCTCTAGATGAGTTGTAGCTGCCATGAGCAGTTGCTGTCATGGAGGTATCTCGTGACCAAACTTCTACATTATCAAAGGGAGTGTTGTGGTTTAGCCCCAGCTAGCAACCAAGAACCATGCAGCTGCTCACACACTTCCTCCACTAATGGGTTGGGAGAGAGAATCAGAAAGGTGAAAGAGAAAACTCATGGGTTAGTTAAAGACAGTTTAATAAAGAAAGCAAAAGCCATGCACACAAGCAAAGCAAAACAAAAAATAATTCACTGCTTCCCACAGACAGGAGGTGTTCAGCTATCTCCAGGAGAGCAGGGCCCATCACACATAATAGTTCCTTGGGAAGACAAACACTATCACTCCCAACGTCCCCTCCTTCCTCCTTCTACCTCCCACCTTATATACTGAGCATGATGTCATATGGTATGGAATATCCCTTTGGTCAGTTTGGGTCACCTGTCCCAGCTGTGTCTCCTCCCAATCTCCCATGCAGCCCCAACTTCCTTGCCAGCGTGGCAGTACAGAAAGCAGCAAAGGCCTTGGCTCTGTGTGAGCTCTGCTGAGCAGCAACAAAAACATCTCTGCATTATCAACCCTGTGCTCTGCACAAGTCCTAAACACAGCCCCATACTAGCCACTGTGAAGAAACTTGACTCTACTTCAGCCCAAACCAGCACAGGGAGACAATATTAAAAATATGTATATATATCGTTAGGTTTTTTGAGTTTTGTTAGAATAAAAAATTATTATTTGCTTTCCAGGTACTGCTTGTTCTAACTTCATTGTTCAGAGCAGTTTAGTTTACTCAGGTCCCTTTCAGATTTCACCCAGGCAGCAAGGGTATAAATGTACAAGATCGAAGGAGCTTGGATGTAAACAAGTTTAATAGGGAATTCCCCTTGTATCATTTAGCTCAGCTGTGGTTTCATGTCTATTATTAGTTCTGATTTCACATCTGAGGAGCAAAAGATTAATATGTGGGTTAAAGCCCTTTCTTTAAGGGTGTAATTGTAACCTTGACCATCATATTTCAGGCTCTCTGCTTTGGTCTGGGTTGGGTGACTTGACAACAGTCTCAGCTTTATGAACATAGCTACGTGGACAGATTAATATTTAATAACACTTTACTGTTAAAAAGTTTTGACAAAAGGAACCCTAGTTTGTACCAGAGGGAGTCTTCCATTGGAAATGACAGCTTTTAGTAATGTCACAGGTAGCTAAATTAGGAAGTGTATACCAGATATGATTTAGTGTGAAACAAGAATGGGCTCATGCTGGTGAAATCAGTCTCTGATTGTGTAAACTATTTCTTGACTCATCATTGCCCTGCTGACATGTGGCTCTGTTTTCTTTCTTGTTTAGAAGCTTCATGTTGTTTTTATGAGATCTAGTTAATTCTTCCCATTAAGGCCTTTGTGATTTAAATTCCTCATGAAACAATGCAGGTAATGCTGCAGGTAAGGTGTTTACTGCTATTACTGTTCAGTCACTCCAGCACCAAGGAAGTTTTCAGGACGCACAAGACTTAATTGACCCGATCACTCACCTTGTATCATAGATGTGCTTCTAGTTCTCTAGAAGCACAACAGATGTCAATAAATATTGATACAGTGCTGGTGGGAAATGAAGCCAGAACTGGGCTTAAAATGCCAAGCCTAGTGCCTGGCTCTGGAGAGAGCACTAAAAAGGGGGAAAAGGGCACAACCAGGCAGGCCAGTGATAAACAGTGGGATTGTGTGCCAAAACTTGTGGCTACAATGAACCACACCTGAAATGTTTCTATACCAACACATGCAGCATGAGGAACAAACGAGGAGTTTGAAGGTTTGGTTCAGTCCCAGAGATTCAGCATCACTGGAATAAGTGAAACCTGTTGGTATGAGTCTTGTGACCAGAGGGCAGTGTTGGATGATTGCAGGTTCTTCAGGAGGGATAGGCAGGGTAGGCAAGGCATCATATGTAATAGAAGGGCTGGAATGTATGGGGCTTACAGTTGGCAGTGGTGTCGTTGAGAGCGTCTGGGTAAGGATTAAGGGGCAAAAAAATAACATGGATGTCATTGTGGGAGACTACTATAGACCGCCCAGCCAGAATGATGATGCTGATAAATTATTCTTTGAGGAACAAAGTAACACATCTAAGCCAATTGCTTTCTTTCCTCTGGGAGACTTCAACATGCCATATGTTAACTGGGAACACCATACAGCTGGCACAAACAGGTTCAGAAGATTCCTGAAATACCTAGATGACTGCTTCACGATCCAAGTACTAGGAGGACCAACCATGAAAGATGCCCTCATTGTGGGTCCCGCCCAGCTCCAAATATTCTGTGATATTAGTGATGTCCTAAGTCATAGTAACTGGAGCTGATATAGCAGTGTTGGTCCTGCATTCGTTTTTACCTTGTCAAATAGCTGACAGTGCAATGTGACTGGCTGTAATGCTGCTTTACAGGTTCTGAGCTGGATGATACCAAGCTACTTTAAACCTCATTGATGTGAGAAACAGCTGGTACTTACTGCTGACCTCTACTGAATGTGTTTTCTGGCACATAGTATTTATTACTGCATACACTAATCTAGGCTTACTGTGGAAGAGGGGAATCCAATAGATGTTGTATAAATGCTAGATGCACTAGAAGCAGTAAAGAGCATTTCGAGGGATCAGATATTAACTCTTAACCCAGAAGTGGCCTGTGGTTCCTGTTACCTGTCTTGCATGTTCAGTGGTGCAGGTAGGAGACATCATTAGGCATGCAGCTACAGGAAGTGATGATGTGCGCTGCAGGGAGCCTGGTTATGCCAGTTACAAAGAAAAATGAGGAGGCCCTGTGCTGTCTGCAAGTGCTGTAACTCTTACCAGGACAAGGGTGGATGATCTGTATGAGTGGTACCTGTACAGAGAGTCAGCAAGAGCTTGTCTGTGGGCTGTCTGTAGCAGATAATTAAAAATAACTGCAGAATAGCTTAAAAACTCAAAGCACTTCCTTTGTATCTGGTCTTAAATAGAATTTGCAAAAGATGTTTGGTTTCACTGATGTTATGTTTTCAGAGGGCTTGCATTGAGCTTGTGATGTGTTAAAATAACTATCTTGCAGACACACTGAGCAGCTCTGGTTTGTGCTGGTCACTGTAAAAGCTGCTGGTACTCCCCATTATTGTCAGGTGATGTTCAGATCAGTTGTGATGCTGGTGGTCTTCCAGGAAATGTGTGTGCTTCCCCCTTGACCTTTCTGCAGTGGGCAGGTAAGATGGATTCCCCATTCCTACCCTTGCTGCCTACAAATCAGGTGTCTAGGTTTTGTCAGTTTAGAGGAGTAGAGGAAATCAGTGTCATACTACTGAAGTGTTGTTTACAGCAAGACTGGAACAAGTACTGGATTTCTTTCTTGGCAGCTGAAGCTAGGAGGGGGTCCTGCCTGTGTTAGTCCTGCTGGCCATGCTATTGCTGATACAAGGCAGCATGCTCTTGGCCTCCTGGGCCCACACTGGCTTGTGTGTAACCACGGTCAACCACCCCCCCGAAGTCCTTTTCCACCAAGCAGCTTTCCAGTCACTCTGTCTCAAGCCTGGAGCACTGCACGGGATTGTTGTGACCCAAGTGTAAGTATTGAGTCAAGTGCATGGCAAGATCTCCAGAAATGAAGTTGCTGTAGTAGTTATTCATAGTGACTGAATCAGGGACTAATTCAGTGGATGGAAGCAATATTAGGTTTCTATTTTCAGTCAGATAACATAGGATCTAGTGAGACTGTTTTTCTGGCACACATAGCAACATCTATGGCTTTGCCTTGCCCAACTAAAAGAAGATTATCGATCCTGAAGTGCAGTTACTATTGAGGATGGATAGGAGCAATAAAACAGGAAACTAAGAGACCATGCTGGTAGGAATACCCTTAAAGTACGTGTCATGGTGTAACTTGAAAATTGAAGTTCTTGTGGAGTATCTGTAAATGCTGGTGAAGGGCTGGATCTTCTGCCAGGCTGGAGTATTCAGGGAAGTTGATTTATTTTCTAGGAATTATAAACATGACTAGTTATAAACTAGGGAAGGTGGGAAGGGGGTGATGATGATGGTCTCCACCTTCCTGAGTACTGAATGTGTTCAGTGATGTCAAAGTGCCATGGCAGGCAGTTGGCTAAAGTCAGAACACCAAAATAGGATTATTTCTGTTCAGTTTAAGCTCAGCAAGAGGAGTCAAGCACATGGTGAATGCAATAACAGTTGGGTACTTGCAGGTAGTACTGAACTGCATCTTTAGTCTTCTTAAATTAGTTTGGCTGTAATTGAGCTAACAGTAAGCTGACTGAAAACTCTGCTGCTCTCTAGTACCTGGCAGCCTTGCTAAACTTAACAGAAATGAGCTGACTTGCCTTACATCAGTGAAATTGTAGGGAGAAAACCTTTCTGTGAACTCTATTTAAAAAAGAAGCTTTTTGCTTAATTTGGTCTTTTTGATTTGTAACATGTTTAGAATGGGGCTTTCGGTGGGGAAAAAAAGAGGACCTGTAATCATGGCTGTTACTGCATCTTTGCAAGTGGTCTTGCAGCTTGTCTTGGAAATTCTTGGCTTGCTTAACCCACACAGAAACTGAAATAGCATTCAATGAGAGCAGAGTGGGTTTACATAACTTCCCATGGTTTCTCTTTGCAGAAGAGATGTAGAATCATTCTCTCGGACCTGTTTGTAATCGCCTGGAAAAGCATTTGGTTTTGCTTTCAAATTCTGGATGATCTCACCATAGGGACATGAAAGTGGTTCTCTCCTTGTGTGGAAAAAATCCATGCCTGTAATGTGAGGTTTCCTGGTTTGGTGGCTTTTGGCTCTGAAGTCAGGTTTGTAGAGAAGTTTCATTTGTTTTATGCTTCAGTACAGCATCTCAATGTGCTAAACAGTTACAGAAGAGTTAGAAATAGCTTTTCTACATGTAATGTCACTGCTTTATGTATGTGATGGATTACAGGCAGGCTTGGGTATCAGCTGCCTCCATATGGGAAGAAAAGATTTCACTAGTTTCTTCAGTTTCATTTTCTGGCCCTAGAGCTCAGGAGGCATCTTTCATGTGGCACAGCACCACATTTGACAGTGATAGTTATTGTAGGCAGATACCTCTTTTCTACTAAAGAGTTGTGTCTGTAAAACAGGATTTAGAGGTTTGTAACAGTCTTCCAGGATCTACAGCCTCTGCATGAGTCTGCATCATATATGGGGACTATAACTGGTTCTTCAGGCTGAGTTTTTGGAGAGGTTTTCTTGAGACAAAACTCTCAGGGTTAAAGAGTTTGAGAGCAGAGGGATTTTACTGAGTGGAATGATACCTGCACCCTCAGCTCCTTGGCTATCTGTGTGGGGTATGAGCATGGCAATGCTAGTACTCTACTGGCACAGTGGTGGTTGTTTCTTTTGGTCACCTAGAAACCATACCTGTGTGGAATATCTGCCAAGATACCTTGTAGGTAGCTTGACCCTGAGTTTTGTTGTCTCTTGCATTTTTAATCTAGGTCCTTGGGCTGTTTTATGTCTTAAATCTTATGAAACTGCACGTAAGCACAGGAATAGGCTTTCTTCGGAAAATCCCAGTAGTCCAGAGGAGTCTGCAGCTGCATGATGCAAGCACTTGACTTAAAGTGAGTATGCTCTGCCCTGGGTAATTCTCTGCTCTGCTCCCGGTGCAGAGTCACATGTAGCAGAGGCAGGTATGTCCTTGCTGCAGCAGTTGTTCCCTTCTGCAGTGGTGTGGTGACAAGAGGCATTGTACGCTGCTCTTGGAGCAATGCCATTCTTATTACTGACCTTAAACCTTGGGCTGGGTTTGTTTAAGCAGGTCATAAATCTTCTGTCTGTGAGTGTGATATGGCACAGGACTGCAGGGTGAGGAAAAAGTGCTGCCGTAACATACATGTATACCATCGGTATCATGTGTGGCATGGAGAGAGAACTTGTTTTATAAAGGTGAACAGAAAACCTTATTTTCTTGGCTACTCGACCGTCTGACCCCATAAAATTTGGGTTGCAAAACAAAGGTGTATGTTGATAAGTAAAACTGTAGCCAGGTACTTAATGACTTAGTAATCCAGTTTGGTTGTTTGTCTGCTGTTGTTTCTAGGAATTAACTTCGTATAGTTTGTCTTGTTGAACAAGGTCAGCACCATGTGTCCAAGTGGCATGTTTAGGTACTTAAGTGGAAGGGGCTGATCTGGAATTCTGCTCTCACCATGTGTATCTTGCTTTTGGGATCTCTTCTTGCATTCTCAGTCACACGTGAGCCTGGCTGTTGTGTAGGGACCAAGAAATGTTTCTCTGGAGATTCCATACTGGGCTGCTGGTGGAACTTTGTTGGTGGGTTGAGCAGTTCCAAGGGAAGGGTTTGTGCCCCACAGCACAGAAAGCAACACGTGAGTCCCCCTTTCAGAGAGGAGGAGTTTGAGCTCTTAATCAGTCCAGATTCAGACTGCCATGAATGGCACAGAGAACATAATATCCAGTGCTGGGATCTCTGCTGCCTTCCCACAACTGACGTGGCTCAGAGTTGTGCCTCACAGCTGTTTGCTGGCCACTGGAAGGTAATGTTTGCTGCCATTGCCCATCAATATTTGATTCATCAAGCTGCACTGATTTATGAGACAGAGATGATATAAAAACTTCAAAAATGCCTGTGGTGGCAAACATGTAGTATTAGGAATGCAGGCAGATGGGCCAGCTTAACTTTTACACAAGAAAGGCAAAATAGCTTTGGCTCTCAGTAGTGCAAGTTCTGTAACATTTTTTTTCCTCATGGAAAGAGTACTTTTAAATATTTGCACAGGCAGAAATAAAACATGCCCATTCATCTTAGCAGACGTTTTCTTTAGCCTGCCTTTGAACACCAGAAGACAGCAGTAGTAGCTTGAGTTACGGCTTTTCCAATATATTTTACCCTGTGTAAGAGCACTTGTTGAATAGTGTGTTTCCTGAATTAGGATGTGGTAACTGCCTTATGATTTGCTTTCTGAGCATTACCGGCCCAGGTGTTTAGATTTTTCCTGCTCGGTTAGTGTTTTGCTCGTAAGAAATTGTATAGGTTTATACTGTGGGGCCACATGGACACTGGTTTATAAAATGACCAGTTTAGTAGCCTTAATGAAATGGGTTTTTTTTAGTCTTTTCACTGTAGTGGTTGCTTGTTGATCATTTGTGTTTTGTTTCGTAACAAAAATATTTTGCTTTTTTTCAGGCTCACATTAAATTTCCTATTGATTATCCATATTCACCACCAACCTTCAGATTCTTGACCAAAATGTGGCACCCCAACATTTATGAGGTAAGGTGTTTTTTGAAAAACTCTTTCTTGAGTGTGTGAGAAGACTTTCTGTTTCCTTAAACTTAAGGAAGTTTATGTACAATACATGTATGGGTCATGTTCAGAGGGTAGTGCTGTAGGCTGTTGGTTATTGGATCAGATGGTATTGGATCAGGTCCAGAAAGGGAAAAGGCCTTTTCTGACAAGTCGTGGCTGCTAAATACCTGGCCTGGAATGAGTGTTTGAATGTCATGGTGAGAACAGCACTGATGGCTCAGTGATAAACAACCAAATGCCTTTCCAAACTTTAGTGCAGAGCAGAACAGTAATCTGCTTTAATTTCTGGCTGCTCAGAGGGATTGTAGTAAGCCCAAGGACATTCTCAAATCTGATTCAGGCTTTGTAGTTGGCACATAATATTGCATGTAGCCAAGGATGGTGTTTCTCTTTAAGGCTATGTTTCAGTTACATGGGCGTTTATCTATAAATAGAGACGACTTTGAGATCTGGAGATTATTGTGGACCTATACTGTGAGTATTGATTCTGAATCTAGAAATTCTCATGCAGGAGGTGAGTGGGAAATGGTTGCCAATATGATATGTATAGAAATAGTCTTGAAAAGGACCTCTCCCAGTCCTGGTGGAAACGGTGAAAAATTAGCTCTAGAAACAACTGAAGGTAGGAGGAGAAACTAACCCAAAACTTGATGGGTGTATTTTGGGGTTACTCTTCAAGTAGTCCTGCTCTCAGCTTTGTACTTTGTGTTTGTAGCAGTATTTCCTGTAGCCAAGAGAGTCTGAAGCAGCTTGCAGGCTGTTTTGGAAACAACATTTAAGCAATAAAGGTAAGGCACTGGGGTAACTCCAAATGAAACAGAGACTAACTCAGCAAAGTGCTGAAGATCTGAGGGTTTGTCAGGAGGAGGGGAAAAATACCTTTTAGTGCAAGGAAGATGAAAGTAAGTAGCAGTTTACAGAATCTGCTGGTGGGACCAGGTGGAGAAGCTGGGTCTGACATTCCAGTTCTGAGCAATGAGACTTGAGTAATGTGTGGTTTTCCTTTCTCCAGTT
>NW_008676809.1:0-841 GCF_000695815.1 Acanthisitta chloris | reverse complement strand
TGGCGCGGAGCGGCGCGGGCCCAGCGCAGGTGAGTGTGGGCCCGAGCTGCGCGGAGCAGTGGCCGAGGTTGGCAGTATGTGCCTCAGAATCGCAGACGCTGCTCCCGGACGGCACTGTCAGTGCGTGGTAGACCTCCGTTTCTGTGTAACGCGAACGCTGTTCTCTGCCACACACTCGTGCTGCGTTAGTTGATGAGGGTCCCTTGTGTCCTGACTGGCCTTCCCGCTCGGGTTTACACTGGAGCTCAAGTTGGTTAATTGAGGATTTATTGCCTTCTTTGCTGTTGTCTTTTCTTCCAGCCTTATACCTCTGGTCCCAACGGCGCTTGTAAAACTTCCTGCAGAGTTGATGAGCTTTTCAAACAGTATCCATGGAAAATCCAGGGAATGACATAAAGCTGTTTACTAAGACTTTTAGTCCAGACAGAGTGTACGAGAGCAGATGATAGTGTGCTCACGTAACAGTCACTTTGTTGTGGAGTGTAAAGATGCTTATGGCCCTTTGATAGCAGTTTGGATCCCTTAGATGTGTTCCGAGGAAAATACCCTTGGTGGGTTGCACATGTTGTCTGGATGGTGGTCCCTCTAGGCAAAGAGGCTGTGTATGGGGAGCTTTTAAGTAGCCACGTGCAGGATTGAAGGTAAACAGCATGTTGGATGCTGAGGTTAGTGCTGATCATCTGTTGTTTGGTTTTTTGTCTGCGTGTTTTCTCTGAGCTCTCGTGGGTAAGAATTCCTCCTTCTGATGGCCAGTGGAGTGTTCCTAATGTGCTTAGAAGGCATCCAGAGGGCATGGAAATACGTAGCATTAGAAAGCAAACTGTTTTCACTGCAGTCAGTC
>NW_008676808.1:9030-26185 GCF_000695815.1 Acanthisitta chloris | reverse complement strand
CAAATCATCAATAAAGATATTAATGAGCACTGGCCCAGTACTGACCCCTGGGGAACACCACTAGTGACTGGACACCAACTGGATGCAGCACCATTCACCACCACTCTCTGGGCCATCCAGCCAGTTCTTAACCCAGCACAGAGTGCCCCTGTCCAAGCCACGGGCTGCCAGCTCAAGTACATTCAATACATACCCTTAAGTACATACTTATTTTAAGAACCTATTTAATACCTAAAGGCTGTTAAAATGAATTTATTAATTAAACATACTACAGAATATGGAAAAAAGTTTCATCACTGCCATTTTCTTTAACACTCAAATTTCCAGAGTGCTGCACTAAAAAAAGACTTGGAGCCAAAACACAGGCTCAAAGGTCTATAGCTCTTGCACATAACCTCTGGAAGGCAACCTTTATAGAAGCCTGAATCACCAGGAAAATTATGAAGATTCTTACCTATGGCTTGAAAATGCAATAGATAATGAAACCACAACAAAAAGAGAACAGGGCAAGGCTTTCCCTCCCCTCTTCCTGCTTTTTTTTTTGCATTCTCAGAACTGTCAATCTCAAATGAAAGCAAAAAGAAATCTGAAGCACAACATGTCCTGGCCTCCTGAAGCTCTGCATAAGAGATGTGATTTTGTCCAAGTGTGAAATCTGAGCTCTTTTGAGAAGGTTTTGAAAACCTGAATTCATTCAGTAGCAAAAATTCTACTCTTTGTTTCAAAAGGGATTTTCTTTAAGAAAGTAGAAAAAGTAAAAAACCCAGAATATTTGCAAGTTGAAGGATGACTTGAAGTCGCTAACTGCAGACTTTTGCCAAATTTTGCTATTGATCTATACACGTGAGAATGTTCTCTACTGTAGGAACCTAAAGATGCCATAGTGCCTCAGCTATTGCAGCTGGACTGGACATACATACTTAGTTGTGGGAAGGGGATTTGTGAGGGCTGAAAAATAAGACACTTGCCATATGTGAAATGTTGGTCTAATGCTCAGCATGTGCTTCTGCAACAGCAACTTGGAGTATAATAGGTGTTGCAAAATAATTTTTTCAAGGTTCTTTCACTGTAGTTTGATTCCCTTGGGATTGATTTTGCTTCTCTCAGAACATGCAGAAAGACAAAGCAGTATGAACATGCACATCATATGTGTTTTTTCACATATGTGTTTTCCACATATGTGTGTATAAGTGGATATCCATCCAAATGTCTAGCCTACAAATACATGCTTACTGTCTTAGTACCCACACAAATACAGTACACAGTTTTTTACCAAATACAAAAGATGGTCATAGTAATGTGTAAACATAATGCTGTAAAGCCACTAAAAGGACAAAAGTAGAATGCACAATGAAGTGCTGCTTTTTCCTGTCAGTAATTGCACTTACATGAGAGCAACTTCAATCACTATAATTTATCATTTCTGGGGGTGGAAATCTATGGTTGTATGTTACACATTCTATCCAATTAGGAACCCTACTGCAGCATTGGAAATGTTCGGTTTTGCTTATTACAATATCCTCAAGAAGTCTTCAAGAAATATGAAAAACAGCTACATCTCTTGAAGTACTTCATAACTTCCCAAGCACGTAAGTTTGAAAGGCAATAGCAATGCAACTGGCTGCCAGCCTAATCTCCCTAATGACCTGCATTTCACAGTTATTAACATAGTTATCAGAGTCACACTATCACCAAAATTCTGGCGAAACAAACTGGGAATGACAGCAAAATGCTTCTCAATACTCATTTTAATGTGTTTTTTTCCCAATGAGTTCTACTGCTTCTATTAAGATGCAAGCTGCAGCACTGTTTTCACTTGGAGAATCAAACTGATGCCGAGAAACCTGGAAAAGAACTACTCACAGACTTGTATCTCTAAGTAGCAGGTATTTGCTTATTTAGCGCTGGGCACAAGGGGGATCACTCCACCAAACTTGTCCAACCAGGGGTAAAAACGTCATAGTTTATATACGTTAAATGCTCATACATATTCATTATTTCCAGGAATGGGTGTACATTATTATAATTAGTTCCCAGAAATCATTACCATATTCTCCTCCTTCGTTTCCTCCTCTTTGGCATTGGTCCAATGGCCTCTGATGATTGTCCGGGGGTCTTCAGGAGGAAGGCTGGTAGTCTTCATCGGATTTAACTTTTTACCTCTGGATTTAACGCATGCCATATAGTCCTGTTTTCCTGTTGCTAGTCTTCAGAACTGGTAGCTTCCAGTTTATCTTCCTCTTACCTTCTTGTCAACTGGGTTTGTCATCGTTTTATCTTGTGGTTCTCCTTGAATTTTACCATTTATGTCCATTTGCAGCTTAAGCAATCCTACAAGTACGCTAACCAAGGTTTACAAATAAGCTAGTGTAAGCTAAAGAACATCCTGATAAAATGCTCTTGCTATACAATGTTTTGGCATGAAAGGCTTTGCTATAAGATGCTTTGCTATACTAAGCTTTGCTATAAGATGCTTTGCTATTTTACAATGGTTTCTCTGTATCATTTCCCTATTTGACTAATCAATGTGCCCAAAATTCAGACAAAATTATTTATATCTAAATACCTTTTGAAAGAATGAACACATGCAAACATACTGGATGGCTCATGCTAATACATGGAAGACAATTAAAATGAAACAAAACTCACTGAGAACCAACTATTTAACAGAATGTGATCTTGTTTGAAATCTTTTATTTCAATCTTTGAAAATTTTCCTCATCCTGAAGAATTTAGGTTCTTTACAACGCTGGGAATTATTTAACCCCCAGGTTGTCTGTAGAGGACATCACCCTACAGTGGATCCCAGGAATGTGGCTCAGGTGAGGCCCAGCCAGGCTGTGATCAGGTCTCTCTCTTTCACCACATGCTGTGCTGCATTAGGTGAAGTTCTCTGCATCCCAATTCCACAATGGATAAATCTGGGCATGATTCACATACCCTGTGTGAGTGCGATCAGCCTAATTTGTGTTAAATATGAAGTTATTTATGAAATGCATTGAAATATTTGGATGATAATTCAGAATTTTAAAGGGCAAAGTTTATCACAGGTAGTATTGAGGGACTCTGTTAGGAGCTGCAGTGACAGGACAAGACGCAATGGGTACAAATTGAAAGAGGGGAAATTTAGATTAGATAATTAGGAAAATATTTTTTACTGTGAGGGTGGTGAGACACCAGCACAGGCTGCCCAGGGAGGTTGTGGATGCCCCAACCTTGGCAGTGTTCAAAGCCAGGTTGGATAAAACCTGGAGCAGCCTGGTCTAGTGGGGAGATGTCCCTGCCCATGGCAAGAGAGGTTGGGACTAGATGATCTGTAAGGTCCATTCCAACCCCTAAAATTCTGTGATTCTATGATTAGAATTTCACCTGAATGCCTTAGAGACAGCACTCCTCTATCCATGGCGTAGTAAAAATCTCTGTATAAAAAACTCATTTGGAAGTAAAATGTCACTATTTTATACTTTATGGTTTAGTAACTGCCTTCAAAATGAGTGTAATACTTAATCTGTGCCCAAGCACTACTTCTGCATATGCAGAAACAGCCAATACATTTAATTCTTTAAGTCCTTCCAAATTAGTGAGTCACAAAAATACAAAAGGTCTTCCAATGTCAATGCCTATGTTAAGCTCCAGGCTGACAGAAAGATTGAGCCACTTAGTACTTCACCTACTACATTGTTCATTCAGAAGCTAAAGCTGAGAGGGGCATAAAGTAAGTTTTTCAAGGATCCTTCATATCTCTTGGGACGCATTTTGCCTCTAACAAGTTTTATAGCTCTCATGGTGCTCAGAAACACACAACAGTTCCTTTCATAGAAACCAATATCAAACTACACCTGCATCCAGCTTAATATCTCTCCTTTAACCTCGGTACCTCCACCTACTCTCCCTCATGTGGGAGGCCATGAAAAAATCTCACATACATGGTGCTTTCTGGGCAGTCTGACTTGCTAGTCATCTTTACACTAAAATTCTTCTATGATTCTCTCTTCACCTCACTACTTGTTTTTAAGGTAACCAAAGAAAGGTCACTGTAACCTTCAAATAAAATACACAAGCATCCATTAACATGATATGTTTCCCATCTCTTAGATTTTATAAAAATGTGGTTGATGTTTCCCACTGTGTATAATTCTTTGCAGAAATTTATTTTTCAACACTGAAAACCAAAATTATTTCAGTGAATAACTGGTGATTAATCATGATCAACTGTCACACCAAATTTAACTTCAATTCTATGAAAAGCTTTACTATACCATTCAAAGTAAAAATATATATTTAGATGTGCTGGTGAAGAAAGTGCAATAGCATAACTAACATCCATAACCTTTTTTTTCCTATTGGGAGAGCAGATTCACAGGTTTTAAAATACTAAAATATTGCCTCTTTTTACAAAGTTATTTACAAAGCTACATGAGATACAGATATACTTGGCACTATTTTTCTATTGCTTTAATTTATTGCTATTTCTTTGATGTGAGTCCTAGCAGTTTACAGTACTACATTTAAGAATTTCAATTGAGAGGATGCATCTTTAGGAAGAACTCAACACATGTCTTTCCCCTCTGTATATAACGGATCAGACCTTATCAAAAAGCTGAGCTTACTTCAAAACTGGGGAAAAAAAGAGCTTTGTACCTTTGAAGAAGGAGCTTGGTGCACATTCTTAATATACATCAGAAAAAGAGAAGAATGGACAAACTGATAAAGCCATTGTAGCACTACAACAAAGTGACAGGTACAAAAAGAAAAAGAGAACTGCAGTGTAACACTTCTCTATTAAGCTGGTACAGCTGCCTATGTATAGTTATAGCAACAGTAAAACTACTAACATAGTGTATCTTCTCATTAGGTCCTTTTAGTATCTGTCCTTAACAAGGCTATTAAGGCAGTTTGTTAGCTGTCATCACTATTCTTTCAAGTCTTGGCTTAAGTACACTACACAATTCACAAGGCTAGGATGTAATAGGAACCATACACTGAGCAGAGAGCTAGGAACCAGCAAACAAATGAAATACATAGTTTGAAGTCTTGAGTTGACACAAAGACAACTGCATCTATCCCCCAGGAAAGCAAAGCTGTTCTCAATTAACTTAATGTTTAATAGAACTGTCCACTTATATCACAATTTGACCAAAAGCACTGGAAGCCCATACCAGCATTAAATGATGCATTTAGGATAATAACATTGCATTAATAGTTTGCAAAGTTGAATGTTTGAAAATAGTTGAATGACTTTGGGTCTATCCTCTGTCTGGAAAAAGATGTAAGTAGATATGCTGGTCTCCTGAATGATATATACCTCCATAGAACTTTGAAATTTCTATACAAGACATGGATTATTCACTATATGTGTGAAAACTATGTTATTTTATACTGGGTGATGCATGGATATTGAAAAGCTATTCCCAACTGCACCAAGACTTTAATTTCTGAAACATTTATTTTTCACAAATATCTAGTGCAAATCAACTAAGAAACCTAGAGAAATCAAGCAACTTGAAGGAGGTAAAGACCAAATTCAATGGCAAAGATGTATTTATACAGAGACACTATTCCTACTAGTTAAGCAAAAAAAAAATCACAAGTCTGGAGATACTGATGTCTTCTCATCTAATGTCTGTCACTCAAAGACCTCCTTACATATGTTTCTGGAAAGCTTATTTGCTTATTTACATGTGAATTTTGGAACCGAGAATCAAGGTCAGGGATTATGTATCTTTTCTTGGCTCCCAAAATCTTAAGCAAGAAGTGTGGTCAGGCAACATGAGACTCTGCTCATTCCCATCAGATTCATCCTCACAGTGTTTGTTTTCTGCGATAGTCTAAATCCAGAATGCCCTCCTGGAAGTAGAGGGAAATTCAAGCACTGAAGCCTCACACTCAAGTGCCAAGGTAAAATCATGGCACCCTGGCTCAAAAGCAAACTACCACAAAGCAGGGTAACATTTCTACCCTAACCTTTATAAGGCTATAAGAAAAAAATACAAGAAGGGCTAGCATAGAACTATTTTTATCACATTCTGCCTTTGGCTGGGGTGTATCAATATCATTGTCCAATATCCCTAGACAGAGGATGAAAAGTGACTGGAAATTCACTCAGTGCCCATGGGAACTGCTGAGGATGAAGAGGATACCTGGCCAGATCAGAGTTGTTAATCATGCTTTCCTTGTAATTTGTCCAAGACACAAGGCTTCACAGTTTTCATATGCAAATAGGAACTACTCCTGCTCCTTAAGTCAGGGGTGTTTTGAGAAAGGAGAAAATAGCTATGGAGAAGAAATGAATATGCAGCAAAAACGGAAGCTCTTGCCCTTTAGGTTTTTTAATATATAACCACAATTGCCTTAAAGCACAAATATTAATCACTTTTACACTATAAAAATAGTACCTGATAATTTATCTTCTGCACAGCAAACTAGTAGACAAAATGCTGGCATCTACACAAAAATCTAAGAAAACTCCTGTTTTAAATTAAAAATTAACATTACATTACTGTAGGGTTTGCCAAATCAGTTACAGGACACATTTTACTCTGAAGAGGCTCCCTCAAGTAAATAAGGAACAGGTAGGCTTCAAAAACACTCTGATAAAACTGAACAGAGATGATCTCAGACACAGAGAGGAGACAAGGAAACACAAGTGTCTAGAGCTTACAAAACTTAGCAGCTCTCTGCCAAATGACTGACGTGCAGAGCACAGCAGTGAGAGATGTTTGGTAAGCATGATGTCATGTAACCATGAGGAATTAAAAGTATTTCCAGATAGAAAATTCTTGACCAGCCTTGAAATGAAATATTGCCACCATTCTCTTAATCACTCCTTGCTCAAAACAAAGAGTTACAATTATGTACTAAGAAAGAACATTCACAAAGTCAAACCTCCATGGTTCTCTCACCATTCTCCACTTAGAGCGTTTTAATTTTCCTCATAAATAAGAACACCAGTTTAAAAAAAAAGAACAAACCAAAAAATATATTGCAGAATTTAACACTGGTTATAACTACTTTTTTCCCATGGAATCTGTAAAATCAAGTTTGAAAAGAAAATACAGTCAACTCAATACCACATCACAAATATGGCTTTGGATCTGTCCCAAAAAAATGAAGTTACCTATTTTTTTATAATGAGAGAGTTTCATTCAAAAATATCACTCCAGCCAAAAACCTCATCATAACACAAGGATGAACTCTGTACAGGTTCAATGCATAAAGCAATGACTATCAATTCTCAATGGCAGCCCAAACTACTGCCTTGTGAAAATATTAACAATTCAAAATACAGCTACCTACAAGTGCTAGAACTTGTTCTGAATAAAAATATATTAAATGGTATAACTGCTAAGGTTTGAAGACTGACAGTTAAAAAGTTCAGAGAGGCATGTGGTTTGAATAGAGTGAAAAATATATTTATATATCTGTATACATATATATACAAAAATACTATTCCAGCTAGGCAGCAGCAGAGTGAATGGCCTGCATTTTGTTTCACAGCATCTTCCACTCCTGAGAATACTGTACTACAGCACTATTAGGATGATTGCTTGAGAAATGGTTGAACCAACCCATCCTTTGCTAGAATATAAACCCAGAAATTAAATTACAGACAACATTTCTCAAGCAGTTAACATTTCCAACATGTTTTTAAAACAGCCAAGCTGTACTACTAATTGACATATACCTGACACATCAGTAAAATAATGTTTGCAAGCATTATAAGCCATTGTGACAAAGCAACATTTTGATTCTTGATCAATGTAACTATGCAGTAACATGTTGTTAAAATGCACACTAATAATTTAATAAGCCTTAATAAATTACAGCCAGATATTGCTGTGACTTTTAATAACAGGAAATGCTATGGAACAGCAAGACATTTAAAGACTAAGGACTTTTAGTCCTTGGGAAAAGGACCTTAGGACAAGGTCTTTAAGTGACCAAGGATCACTTAAAACTACTGAATGCTATGCAAAAACTGTTGCATTTCTCCAGCTAAGGCTATGTGATGAACCATCATGTCTACATGATACTGCTTCTGCAGCATTACAGCTGGAAAGGATCTAGGGATCATCCAGACAAAGAGTCAGCCAATTACCACCCCTCAAAACTCCAAGCTGCGTTTTCTTACCTAACGTGAGTGTAATAGATCTGACAGAGTGGGAGAAATGCTCTCTCAATATTAACTGTCAGGTAGCTGCTTGATCCCCAGTCTGTCTCCATTGCAGATAATGACACAGTTCTCCAGTCAACCCATTAATGAAGTTCAGCTCCATTTCAGGTGAGAATCACTGAAGCAAAATTCCTTCCAAATCTCACCTGGCCTCTCTGTCCTCTGGAAAGGTCACTGCTCTTTCTCCTATTTCAATCAGCCTAGACCCAGATCAAAGACTTCCATTAGTGGAATTGGTGGGTGTTGTTCTCTTCTCCCTAGTAACAACTGATACGACAAGAGGAAATAGCCTCAAGTTGCTCCAGGGAAGGTTTAAATCAGATATGAGGAAAAAATTCTTCACAGAAAGGGTAGTCAAGCACTGGAACCCAGGGAAAATGGTTGAGTCCCCATCCTCAGAGATATTTAAAAGCTGAGCAGATGTGTCATTTAGGAACATGGTTTATTGGTGGACTTAGCAGTGCTGGGTTAACGGTTGGACTTGATGATCCTAAAGGTCTTTTCCAAACTAAACGAGTCTATCAGACTATCTTGCAGAAGCTGTTTCAGACACATTTGGTCCATGGTTTTCTTCACATTTCTGGACCCATAAGTTTCAGTCACTTCCCCAGACACATGTCTAAGGAAAAGAGTCTTGCTTAAACTCCTAGTATTTGCCTTCTAGTACCAAACTATCTCCCGTGACATAGCTTTCCTTCTGGTGATGAAAGAGCTCAATTATGTTTATTTCTTGCGGATTTATGTCATGCATGAGCATCTCCTGAAGAGAACCTATCCAAAGATATGACACCCACATCCTTAGCTATTTTTCACAGTAAGGACTGTTTCTTCACTGTATTTTACAGCTACTTCCGATGCCTCTGCAGTTCAAGGAAAATTTCTTTTTACTCTCTCTGCATTAAGATTATCACTTCCAACAGATACTTCATTCTCATAAATGGCGTGAGAATACACTTTATTCTCACAAATGTCCCATGCCTTAGCCTGTCGCTCCACCCCAGGTTTTCCACCATGATTATCAGTGAACATTTGCACCAGCATATATACTTGTCAGTCAGTCATGCTGCCACTGAAAAGTTTGGGCTTCCTTTTAGATATGAGCTCTCATACCACCAGGCATTGCTTTCATCCACCTTTCTCACAAGCCATCCCATCCCAAGTTTCCATATCCATATCCAGGTTTCTGAGTTTTGAGTATGACAGTGCTCCTCAGCTTTCATTCTTGTCAGATCTACTTCTAAGCTTCACTGGCCAGGGTCAGCATTGGGGTAGAAAATCAGGGCCAAATGAGCTTGTCTGTCCTATTTATCCCCTTCTTTAATACGGCAGTTTTGGCAAAGAATGCTATGGACATTAAAGTGTTAAGAGGTATGTAAGAGGGAGCTGAACTTGAAAACCAAATGCAGGAAAACAACTACTGACCATGGAATGCTGATTTACTTTGTGCTTTAATGTCCTTTTCACATGGACTAATGTTTCTGTTCATTTAAATCACAGGGGTTTCTATTATTGTAATATACTATTCCATGGGCAACAGATAAATTTAACAGAGTTCTGATTTCATCTACAGATCCCTTGCTAATATCCCAGGGGAAACAAACCTAGAATT
Organism: Acanthisitta chloris; assembly: GCF_000695815.1. NCBI lineage: Eukaryota > Metazoa > Chordata > Aves > Passeriformes > Acanthisittidae > Acanthisitta > Acanthisitta chloris. The sequence goes on along the minus strand of NW_008676808.1, from coordinate 16,403 downwards.
CACCATCATGAAAACAAACATCACCTGCAGTCAGTAGATACATCTGTCTAAGCCATGAAAGCAAATCTGTTTACTAGAGGTGACCAGTCTATCTGAGTGTACTCCTATCTACATAAAACCATCACAGGCAGTTGGCAAACTGAGGAAAGTGAGGCCACTCCAGGGTCTTCCAAGGAATCCTGTTACACCTGTCCAGAGGAAGCTTAGACAGTGAAGAGAGCTCATTCCCAAGGCAGTGACTCCTATACATCATGCTTTATCATTTCCTCCCCAAAGCAGTGGTTCAGATGAACCAGCAGCACCAGTACTAGCTGCTCATCATATATGCTCATCATGCAGCTCATCAAATAGGAAGCATTTCCAGCTATCGCATATATAATTATCACACACCTATGTACGTATGTGTGTATACACATATATATGTAATATGAAAAGCTTCAGAATCAGACCCTTGTCAGCTTTTCCTTACTAAAAGGATTCAGCATTTCTTATATCTGATATCTGGGGCTAGACTGCAGTATGGATTCAGATTTTCAGCATTTGCATCTACAATTTTGGTTCTCCAAACTGTTTGAAAAGCTACACAGAATGCTTTTGGTTGTGCTCATTGGCACAGACACCACAAAAGGAGCAGCTGAAAAGGAGACAGCCAAGAACAAAACCATAATGTAGTTCACAATTCAAGGAGGAGGTATTAGATGGGCAAATGCTTCTGCAATATGCCGAATCCATTAGCAACTTCAAATCAGACAGTCCCCATGGATTCATGTCACAAAACCTACATTTACAGGAAGACTATTCCCCTTTGCAGGAAAGGCTTATCAAGAGTAAAAACCCTTGTAATGAAAACCAGCAGAGAGAATAAATTACCATAATTTTTTTGTATTTCAGCTGCATGGATAATGACGTATGAGCTGCACGAGAACATTCCTGGATATCCAAATGACACCCTGATTGCAAAGAAGGTTGAAAAAGCTTTAATCCAGCCACGTTTTCTCTCACTTACACAATCCATGTTTGCTGTTCTTCCTATTTAAGAGAAAGTTCGTCCAGAAACAAGAGGCCTGATTTTGTTTATCTGAACACTTAATTCACATAAACCAAACTTAACAGTGCATACATGTCTCCACATTTTCAAGGAAAAGTGAGATTTTGAGACTCTTTCTTAGAAATGGTAGAATTTTCCAGATACATAATTTAGACATCATCCACTTCATAAAATATGCAGCAGGTATGTTTTCCAAAAAATTCTCTTAAGGAAGGAGGATTAGCTATCATTTTCCAAGTCTTTATGATGTCTACAGAGAGAGCACAATTTTATTCATCTTTTGCTACATGCTGTAAGCTACCTTCTGAACTGCTATGTTTTGCCTATTTTATATTTATAATCCAAATTGGAAGAACAGCCATTATCTCTTTACTCTCACAACTTCAGATCTCAAAGAAGAATCCTGAATTTGAGACTGACTATTCAAATGTTCTACAACACTCTTCCTCATATTGCAGTATATTTTTAAACTATGGATTAATCTCTGTATTGAAATTTCATCTATACAGAGAGATTACATTTCAACCTTTTTGCATACAGATATGCAACAATACCAATATGACCGGATGCAGAAAACATGGCTGTTCTAGATTTACCTCACTCCTCTACGGAAATAAAAATTTGTAGTTTTTCCTGCCTACATTGTACAAATCTTTTATTGCAATTATTTGGCATCTGAACCATTGCATTAGCTACAACCTCTGGTTTCAGCAGTAAGATAGCCTCTGTATGTATGTGTCCACATATGTGTATATACAGACATGCATATTTACATAGACATGTATATCCTCCATTTTTTATGATTTTCAGATGCCTTAATATTTTCCACAATGGCAAAAATTAAATGCTGGACTTAAGTTTTTTCTGGTTCATTTTGTTCACAGACCTCTTGAAAGTAGTGCATGAACTGTGAATGGGGAAGTTTAGTCTGGATATTAGAAAATGGCTCTTCACCCAGAGGGTGGTTGGTCACTAGAAGAGGCTCCAAGCATGATAGAGTTCAAGAGGCATTTGGCCTCTTCAGGCACATGGTGTGATTCTTGGGGATGTCCTGTGCAGGGCCAGGGTTGGACTAGATCCTCAAGAGTCCCTTCCAACTCTGATTATTCTGTGATTCTGTAACAGTCCATGGGCCACTCATTGAATAACATTATTTCCATCTAAACCTTGACCAAAATTAACTCAAAATACTTTAACTCTGTTAAACCATTCAGATGTAGATTCAGTTTCCCAAGTCACTGTGGCTTTGCAAATCTGACCTTTTCCACCCTAATCAGCTTACACAAACGATTTTCTATCATTAAGTTTTGTTGGACTCATATACAGATTTTTGCCTCCGAGTTTGTAAATTACTCATGATAACTTCGAAAGAGTCACTTGGTGTAATATCTTCAGCTTTGTAATCAACACTTACCAATCCTAAAGTTTATTTCTGAACAATAATTGGCTACTCTATTCTTTTCATATTCATCATAATTCTTGACATCTTCAAGTATTCCTCTGCCTCCATCTGTTAAGGCATAGGCTTCAGATATCACTGCACTTGTATCTCAAAGACAAGTGACATAGATATACAAGACATTAGACAAAGATATTTTGTTCTTGGATAACAACACAATGATTTTAGTGCGAATTACTGCTTTTTCTCTTTCTTCACATTCAGTCACAATAAGCCTCAAGTGTTAACAGAGTAAAAGCAAAAAATTTAATCATATTCTGATTCTCAAACCTGGGTTTATAATGAAATCTCCATAAACAAAATATCTGAAAACATAATTATTGATCAGCTTGAAAAAATAAGTAGAAAACCGTATCAACAAAGAATATCAGAAAATTCTTTCAGCTAACCATAAATTACTCAAAAGCCTGAAAACACAATGTTTCAAACAGGTTACCAAGCTTCAGTACTTTCGGTATATGCATACAAAAATGTCACTGTGGGATAGACTGCGGACCTTATGAGTAACCACCATAACTAAAAGCCAACTTTGCTCTCCCCAGCATCATCCCCCTGCTATTTCCTTATTATGGTAACATGGATAGCAGAACTTGCTGTGAAAAGATCACAGGAAATATCATTTACTGCATTACCCCATGACTAATTATGATTAAATAAATGGGGAGAGAGCTCATTACAGTAACATTTTGGCTCCTGAGCAGTGTTCAAAAGAAACTTCTCAGACAGTGAATGAGCATGCAATTGGACACATGGCTCTATTGAGCGCTACCTTCAGTAGGACAGTATGTTAACTTTGGTCCTGATTTCTTCCTAGGCAGCCGTCCATAATATTTCACTAGTGTTAAGGTACTACAAGCTTAAAATTGCAACAAGCAAACACCCACACACAAACAGACGAGATTCTTTTATTTCTAATGGTTTCCACCTCCACCAAACAAACACCAAAACAACTCCATGTGCGACGAGATTCTTTTATTTCTAATGGTTTTCAGCTATCAGGCTCCAAACCTCCACCAAACAAACACCAAAACCAAAAAAACTCCATGTGCTGATATATTTTTCCTTTTTACAGGCTTGTCTATTATTTATTTATTTATTGCTTCTTAAAATAATCAACTATAACATTCTTTGTTGGAGATACTATCAAAGTAACTTCAAAGTTTCCTATACACACTTGGTGTCCCACAGAAGCATTTTAGGTAATCTTTATTGTTGTTGTTGCTGTTGCTGTTTTGCTACCTAGGGCATCACTTGAACCCCTGAGAAACTGAACAATTGCCTCAGCATGTTGACCTGGAGTTCTCAAACTGCGATGCACATACAGACACAACATGGAAACCCCTTCAAAATGGTACGTGGTCCATGTGACCCATTCAAGCAAGTCCAACCTCCCCTACTGTCCAATGGCAAAAATCAGAAAAGGTTTGCTAGTCTTTTACCTAATCTGTTGGGGAATCATGAAAAAGAAATGGCCTGGATTCCCTACTGCCTTTGCGATCCTTCTACCCAGCTAGCTACTTGCAAAAGCAGAGGCACTTCTTTTGACAGCCAGGAATAAATCCCACCACCAAAACACACAGTACACTGTAAAGACGTAGCAGCTCTGAAATATGCATTGAAAGTCAAACTGACTTGTCAAGAACTGTTAACAAACATCTTAATTATGGCTAAACTGAGATACAAAATCTTGAAAACAGCTGCAAAGCTCAGTACTGGGTACACCACATCCCAGCTCAACCACTCCAAGCTCTCAGTCTGGATAAATTGTGAAGATGTGAATCCCATGAAAAACATGGACAGAGTTCATACTCACATTTCTGCAGGGACTAAATGAAAATTGGATGAAGATTTTCTGTTATGCTGGACAAAGGAGATCTCCACACTGTGCTACTGCCACAGATGCAACAAAGGAGAAGTCACTCCCTGCAGCAAAAGTTACTACCTCAGTGCAGCTGTCAGCCAACACCGAGCAGCTGCTCTTCCATGCTACACAGCATATGTGCATAAGAAGTGGCTCCTAGACTCGTGTTTGCAGGAACTGTTGCTGCTGGTAGTTTGGTGGCCTTGCCTGAACCACCCTAACAAGGTTCACAACAGCAGCACAGAAAAGATATTTTTATTTTGTATACTACAAAGGGAGCTCTAGTGCTTCCTAAGGCATAACCCACCTTTCACTTGCTTCTGCCAGCATTTGGAAGGGCTCCTGCTGCCTTGGAAGCTCCATGACATTAAGTAGCTGTTGGGCACACTTATCTCTGTGTTACACAGCTCCAGAGTGAAACCGGAGACAAGATACAACCAGACAACCTTCTGGACTGCTGAACTTCCCAAGGAATTCCCTCACCAACCCTGCACTTCTCTGTTTTTCTTTTTTTTAAGTAGTAAAACCTAAAGCACAATCCTCATTTTCTATGTTCCTTCCCATTCCTTGAGAAAACAGCTATTAATTATAAAGTTGATGTCAGTTTCTTTTTGAAGAATGCAACTTCTTTTTACTTTCAAGTTTTGGGGGGCAACTTCTTTTTACTTTCAAGTTTTGGTTTTTTTTTTTTAATATTAAAAATACCTCTGCTCATAACACATATATTTGCTCAGGCTGTCAGGCTTTCTCTCAATTACTAACTCCTTTTAGCTCAATGAAACAATATCTGTGATAAATTTATGCTCAGGTTCAGCAAAATGAAGTCCTGACCCACAGGTGCTATAACAGTATCAAAGTATCTGAGGGTTTACAGAAATTCATGCACATAAGTATATCACTAAAAGAAAAAAACACAAACCCTGTCACTGGAAAACTAAAAATACTCAAAGATGAGCTCCTTTTAACCACTGGGGAGAAGGCAATGATATGTCAACTTAAGCCTCATAACATGGTAGGAAATTTCATCTTTATTATTCATCACTGGCTTGTGATACAGCTGAGAACAATGTGCCCACAGTATGTTTGCAAAGTTGCACTGGTCTCTGAGAGGTCACAATACACACTGAATGCCTAGAAAAAAAATAAATCTAAATGCCAGAAACAATTCTTCTGCCAGACAGAGCTGTCAAACTCTAGCTCATTAAAAGTATAAATGTTTGCTTGAGAGCACTGTGGACTTAAACTGTATTTTACTGGTGACATTTACCAATGCACTATGGTAATGCAGTCACTGCAATAGCTGGTATTTCTTTGCTTAACATCTTTCTCTATTCAATGTTGAGAAGCTAAGGCAGAATAAGCCTGTTAGATGAGACACTATTTCCAGTACCACATTTTCTCCCACAGAACTATGTCTAGTGTTTGCCTTTTCATAATCAGTACAATCTGGAGCAATTTTTCTGCCCCAATACACTTTCAGGGAAGTCTCCTTTTTTTACTAAAAACATAATTCCCAACAGCATTAATAAAAACTGCAGATGAACAGTTCACAGTCTAAGATAAGAGAGGCTGCAGTGGAGACTTACATAATATTTTCCCTTTTTCTGTAATAAATTTCTGGGCTGAAGCTTTCTTTTAACTTTTGCCCAGGGTTGAACATGTTGAGGTAGAATCTTAAAAGGTTCTTAAATATTAGACAACTGATGCTTTAAAGCAAACCTTCAAAAGAAGAATGGAGGCAAAAAGGTTGAGCATCTTTTAAAAGGCCATTTGCTCACAATATGCCAACAGAATCCTGGCTTGTATCAGAAATACTGTGGCCAGCAGGACTACGACAGAGATTGTTCCCCTGTACTTGGCACTGCTGAGGCTGCACCTCAAATTCTCTGTGCAGTTTTGGGCACCTATTACAAGACAGAGCAGGGCAATGAAGCTAGCAAGGGTATGGAGCATAAATCTTATGAGAGGTGGCTGAGGGAATTGGGGTTGTTTAGCCTGGAGAAAAGGAGGCCCAGGGAGGACCTTATCACTCTCTATAACTACCTTAAACCTACTTATCACTCTCTATAACTACCTTAAACTAGACAGGTGAGGGTTGGTCTCTTCACCCAAGTAACAAGTAATAGGACAAGAGGAAATGGCCTCAAGTTGTGCCAGTGGGAGGTTTTCTTTGGAGATAGGAAAAATTTCTTCACAGAAAGGATTGTCAAGCATTGGAACAGGCTACACAGGGAAGTAGTGGAGTCACCATTCCTGAAAGTATTTAAAAAGATGTGTAGATGTGTCACTTAGGGACATGGTTTAATGGCAGACATGGCAGTGCTGGGTCCAGCCTAATCTTTTCTGAGCTAAATGATCCTAGAGTGAGAGAATGTCACAGTGCTTATGGTAACACCATGGTAAAGCAGTTTGATGATGCAGAAAGTCCCATTAATTTATATTACTAATAAATGTATAAAATTTCAATATAAAGCTTTTTCCATTGAGATAAAACCCCCATATAATGAACCAGTTCATTTTTGCTCGCAACTCACACAAACTTTGGGATAGTCTCCACCCAGGGCTGTCCTCCCTCCATGCGCCCCCGAGCAGTCATCTTCCCAGGCCAGCAAAACTCCTGCAGGGAATGCAGGTAGGGCAGGAGAATGACTTTCCCTTCTGTTGGTTTACTGACAGCTGTTTGGAGAGGTGATGTAACCCATTCTGACAGAAAGACTCTCCTGCTTAGCGGCCATGCCTACAGCAGGACTTTCCCCGGCAGAAACAAATCAGCAGCACCACGGTGGCAGAGGATGAAATCCAGCTCAAATATCTCGCCTGTATTCACATTAAAACCAACACCACTTATCAATAAACTATTTTTTCAAAATAAGTTCAATATTTAAAGAGCCTACAAACTGACACATAATACCTTTTCTTTCAATTTTCCCCATAATACTTTTGAGATATGAGATACATTGCTATTCCCATCAGGTCACTAAGGACAAGGCACCAAGTCCCAAACA
>NW_008676808.1:0-9011 GCF_000695815.1 Acanthisitta chloris | reverse complement strand
CAGCAGGAACTGACCGACAAGTTCTGTAACTCACTCAGCTCCTGCAAATTCAAACATGCTGGGAAAAACATGCCCTATGTTTTATATGTGTACTGGATATCAGAGCTGCCATATCAGATAACAGCTACCAATATCTGATAGATAATGGCCACTAACCATCTCTTTATATGATTGCAGCTTTCCCTTCACACCACAGAGGTACCTGCATGCAATTATATCAGTTTATCTAAACCAGAGATAATTCCCCTGCAGAACACCAGTCATACACACATTTTCAGATCATCAGGGCTGCAGCAATGCTCCTACTTTAAGGAGTATGTATTGATTCAGAAATTATTTCTATGTCTTTCTTTTCTGTCAGATTTACACAGAGATCAGTTAGTATGGCACTGCACTTTAGATCATCCTGAATAATTAATAGAGTTTGCCAGTTCTTGAATATATTAGTGGTGAAGAAATATTGCTTGAACTTGTGAACTGTGATCAGATTGCTACAGAAAAGAAAAAAGAAAATTCTTTCTCTTCCTTTCATTACTTCTTACAACAGTAAGTTCAAAGAACTCTTTAGAACAAGAAGACAATATTGCAACTAATAATGCTCATTCAATACAATAAATTTGCCTTTTTTGTTCTACACACACTCAGTACTGGAAAGCCTAAATAGCAATTACCGAAGGAAGATGTTAACAAAAATTCATCTCTCTCCCTCTCCTTCAGCAATCATAATGCAGGCACTTACCATTTCAAAGCAACCTTAAAACAAATCTGGTTAAAGGCTCTCTGAAGCACAAATAAAGTCAGCACCAGTGAAAAATCATGCAGTGTTTTCTCTGCTCTCTCATAGTCTTTGCCAACTTCAGTAACTGTTCCTAACCAGTGATGACGAAACAGGAGTAAGGAGGCCAGAGTGGTACCCCAGCCTGCCATGGCCACCCTGAGTGACATACAGCAGGTCATAGCCATTCTCTGCCTTCGTTTTCTTATCTGACAAACAGTTTCTCAATAAAATACATTTTTGTTTTGTTTTGTTTTTTAAAAAAAAAATACATTTTTGTTTTGTTTTGTTTTTAAAAAAACCAAACAAAACAAAAAAGCAAAAACCCACCAAAAACCTCCACAAACAAACCAAGAAAAACAGAGAAAAACAAACAAAAAAGCAAAAACCCACCAAAAACCTCCACAAACAAACAAAGAAAAACAAACAGAGAAAAACAAACAAAAAAGCAAAACAGAAAAATCCAAGTCCCAAGAAATCTTTTGTTGGTTTGTTGGGTTTTTTAATTGTATTTACCACATTACAAGCACAAATAGTAATGTCAAAACTTCCCTTGCTGACAAACATCCACAGTTCTCTCCTGTGGACTCTCTTCCTGTCCTCACCATGAAGTACATGCTAATTTGCTGGAGGTGGCCCTGAAATTCCCACACACGAGCAGAAAAGAAAGTTTCCGGATTTTGCTTCTACTCTTATTCTTTCACTGTGCTTTCTTTACTAAGTCAGAAGAAATACAGAAGTCACTTTCAGAAATAAAACGGAAACACTTAAGAGATTTGGACAACTTGGATAAATAGGTATTGAACTTGAAAACCCCAACCAAAAGCACAAAGCCAACAAATCCATACTTGCTGCGTATTTACAGAACTTATCTGACACTTAAGAGTTTTCTGAATATTGATAACTAATATCAGAAAGCCAAGCAACTAACCTATGTTCAGAAGTCCTTACAGATATTGTAACTTGTGATTTTTACTTCATTCAAAGCAAGCTGTTGACTCAGTTCTAGTACTGTAAAACTGTATTTTTAGAAACAACTTATTGCAAAAAGAGAACACATAATTAGAATTGCTATCAAAATAAGGTACACATTGGTAACTTGCTGTCACAACCAGGGATGACTCTCTGGAACACTGGAAAGTTTGTAATAAGATCCTATACCACCTCAGTGTCCAGTCCTTAACATCATTTTAATATCATGATTTTAAAAAAATTTCAGGGTTTGTTCATGTTGTAGCTGCTTGTGCACAAAGCAAAGTATAACCTACATCTAGCTACGTTCAGAATTCATCATTTGATGCTTTAGGCCTCTAACCAATTTCTAGATAACTGATCACCTTGTAAAATGGAGTGCACCATCTTGCCTTTAAAGCTTCCTTTATCTCGCTGTATTGGAAACATACTGCGAGCATAAAAATATATGTCTGCAAAAAGGATCTGTATGCGCAGCAGGTGATAAATTATCCTGAAGATACACTATAAAGCTTTGATGGGTGAAAGGCATACCACTCAGCTCCTCACGCTATGCCCTGTCTAACAACAGTTGACATCTTTATCAGAGTGCTCCTATGCTGTTTCCATTATAATAAAATCCAGAAGAACTTCACTGATCTGTGTATGCTAAAAATGCATTCCTGTCTCTAATAAAGAAACCCATTTCTGTAAGCAACTCTATACTATAGACACAGATTCCTTAAAGTCTTATTCTTCAGGTTAATAAAGGAAAAAAACGGACATGTCCATACATAAATTAACCACAGCCAAGGCTTTCTAATGCACTACTTGAAAGGCAATTTTTAAACTAAAGTGGTTAATTTAGCTGTAAACCTGACCAGCTTACACATTTCAGCAACTTTTCACTATTGTATACTATATATGTATATTGTTCACTGTTGTACTTAACATAATAATTGTATATTGTACAGTTTTTATTCAGCATGCATATGTCATGCAAGTGATAAACACAGGCTCTTTGGTATGCACAGCATACTGCTCAGTGCCCAAGGTCTTAGAGGAATAAACTGAGGGGGCTGGGGGCACGGACAACCCTAGTATTTCTAAACTGCACAAAAAAATCTTCCTACAATACATGCAGCTGTATGAAGAGTAGATTTGTGGTTGCTCGTACAGCTACTAATGTGGCCTTTCCTTATATTTGGTTAGTCCAAATATAAATTAGCATTCTCTCTGAGCCCAATACTTCTCATAGTGATAACTATAAAAATGGCTACTACTTCAGATTCTTAATGTAGCTTTTGGATTACCTTGCTCTTCTGGGATAGAAAAGAGATAAAAAATTAAAATAATATATAAAAAATAAAGCTCCCGCTTCTCAGTGCAAATTTTAGTAGCTAATATGGTAAGATACCTTTTCTCTTCTCGGAACTGCTTAACTACTTTCAACGTTGCTTAAAATACATAGGGACACACATATCTATCCAAATACACATAGATAATCATAACTTAAAAGAGACTGAGCCAATAACATTTCAGCTCAAAGGTAAAAGTATGAGAGATTTATTCATGAAAGAAATCGGGTAATTACAGCACAAACTCCCATCCACCATAAACATTTTAACAGCTATTAAAAAAGTATTTAACTGAAAAATAACATAGAAACAACACACTGTGTAGAAACAACACAATGGTGCGGAAGACAGGAATTTTTTTTTGTTCTTAACTAGATAGACTAAATCTAAATTCAAACCATGTCTCAGCACATATGAGAAAACCGTCTCACACAGCATCATTTTTGCAATCATCATCAAATAACATAATACTTTTCTTCCATGGTTGCTTGTTAATGGACACAAATATGAAGCTTTGCCTGAGCCTAGTAACATGCAATTTCATTACTGAAAAGGTACTGACCTCCAAAATAAAGACTCGCAAAACTGAAGTGTAATACACATTAAGGGAACTAATCTCATAATCTTTTACATTTCCTGCATGAATAATTATCGTGCAATTCTTGTTTGCCACACATTTTGCCTTAAAGGAAGGTGGTGGATACAGTGGAAATCCAGAATACTTGGTGTACAGCAGCTTCAGCAGACACAGTGGCCCTTGCACCCAGGGAGGTAATATGGCATGGAAGGAGTGTACAGGCAGGGGCAGCAGCAAAGAAGGACTGAGAGGCTGAGAGGTTGGACTAGATGGTATTTGAAGGTCCTTTCCACCCCAAACCATTCTGTGATTCTAAGATTGAGACTGTCTCCTATGAGTGTCATATGTTTGAGGGTAGAGGACAGAGAAGGAGACTAACGTTCTCATCTGAAGATGAACCTGGAGTTGAGGATGAGAGAGGTAAGGATTATCTGCTGCAGGGTGTGACTCACAGCTATGGGAAGGAAGAGCAGGAGTGGGTTACTGACGGGGCTTTGGAGACCCTGCCCACAACTATATTGCATTTTTGCCTTGAAATTAGCTCAGAACACTTAAAGATTCTCCTATCAGAAATTTTTAAAGTACAAACTAAGTATGCACAGCAATGCAAAGAGACACAGCTCGCCTTTTAGTTTTGAAAGGTTAGGATGAAGCACAGGAAGAGGGGAGTGCAATTGCTGTAAAACACAATATTGCCTTAACATCTCCCTGTTGGGAAGAATTGCTTTTGGAGAGTCTCCAGTTGCCCAGAAGAAGTATTTCCGTTTACATCCTTATCTGAAAGAACAAGAAATTAAGTTACAAGCTTACTTTGTCAAGACAGGCATGAAAAATGACGTAACATAAATAAAGCAACTATTTCCACCTTTTGATGTACACTTAACTGGACATCATTTATTAAAAACACAAGACACTAACCAGGTGTGCAGCATACCTATATCTTTTCACCATGGTAGGACTTAAAAGCAAAGAAATTATTTTAGGGAACTGCACAAAGATACAGGATTAGTGCAGAAGAAAAATACCCTAGCAGAGACAGGCTGGGGGCAAGTACTAAAGCAGGAAAAAATGCTTTTGGAGCAAAGGAATTCAATGAACGCTCCAAACCCAGGACTAGTAAGTCAAAAGGGAAGGGGATCTTCCAGCTGATGCAGCAGCAGGAGATTGGAGGCTGTTGGCGAGAATCCTCTCCACGTTAACAACATGAAGGTCCACCCCTGTCCTCAGCTAGCCTGACTGTTGAGCAGCCCATAACTGGTATCCAAGATGCAAAAGGCAAGGCTGCAGAATTCAGCAAATTATCTAAAAGGACAAAGGTTCTACTCAAAATGATAAAAATTCAAGAACCTATCAATTAGGACAGTAACTCCAGTCTGGCATTCATATGGCTTAGAGGAGACTATATGAACATACCTCCAGACTGTCTTTTTTTAATTGACTGCTAATACTAGAGACAAGCATAAGGCACACTTCTTTAATGCAAGAAATCAACAGTATCATTCCAGTTGCTACTGGGAGGGAGTGGGAGGAGCAAGGAGTCTCAAAGGAAGTTAAGATTATTTCAAAGGTGAGAAAACCACTAGCCTGAGTTCTGCTGAACGATGGAAGTGTGAAAGAATTAAGATGGCTATAATGTATAAGATTATTGATTATTCCCAATGAAATTGTATTTAAGTAAATCAACCACTCTCATCAGTAAGAGACTAAACTAGCACCCAGATCTGTCTTATAAAGACATCAGCAGACAAAAAGGTTCCTCTACTCACACCAGAAAAAGAGAAAATGCTGACTTTCAACCTGATAAATGTGTAATAGAGCTACCAGAATAGAAACATTCTATACATACAAGAAAAACAGGCATTACCTAGCACAGATTTGAAAGAGAAGCAAATTTACAGAGGAGAGGATGATTAATAAATATTTGAGTTCATGAATTTTGAACATGGCCCCATACAGCAACCTAAAAAAACAGGAAAAAGCATTATATAAGTTTGATTGCAGTATTCTTCTTTTTCCATTACTGACCTCATTGTATTAGCATCTTACCCTTTCATACTTCTGCAAAATAAAACACTAATTGTTTTTGAGCTATCCTGACTAATAATCAAAGATTTCTGGTTTTTCAAGCTCGGCTGATAAAAATAGTTTCATTCACATACGGATGTATATCCAGCTGCACAGTAACGGCCATTAAATATTTCACAGTACCCAACATAAAAAACAGAAGCTTCTTATTTGCAGACAGATAAGGCTACTATAATGTTGGAAGCTTCCTCCAAAAAATTGAGCCAAAATCCAAAACCAAACCTTTTTACACAGAGAAAGAAACAATGATAAAATATAACAGATTTATTTAAGGGAAAAAAAAAAAGTTATTTTTAGAAAGTAATGCATGTTCATTCCTGAAAAGGGAAGGTGTCTTACCCAGACAGGTTTTCACATATCTGCTTTAACAATCACACAGGACTCAGAGCAAGATGCAAGTAGTATTTTAAAGTTCTGAGTGATTAAACCAGAGACTACAAAGATTTACAGTAACATAAAATACACAGTGGTCTAACAGGCAAATTAACTTCACAAGTGTGACATGCGAGTGCAGCCCTGAAAAAACACACTGCTCTCTGTACTTCATCAGATACAACAGCCCTTGGCATCTAAGGCGCAGGTAAAAATAGCTCACGAAGGACATCAAAGAACAGAAACTCATCCAGGATCCACGTCCTGGACAACACTGTCAGTCGTTCCAGTAAGGCAGAGCATGCACTGACCCAGGAGGGACTGCTCTAAGTGGTTAGCAGAATACAGAATAATTACACCCTACAATAACTTTAGCACTTCACGTGGGGGGGAATCCTCCTTTTCGCAATAAAATACAAAGAAAACAGGAACCTGCCTTCCCAGCAGAAGCACAACCTGGGACACGTATGTTAACTGAAAGAGCTCCTACAACCTTCTGTACGAGGAGTTCTTTGTTGCCTGACAGTAAACTGGAAGGACGGTCATGCCTAAAAGTAAAACCATCAGCTGTATCTCTGGAAGGCTGCAACGGAGCCCTGAATGAGTAAGAAGGAAAGCATGTTACCTTTAGCAAGTCTCCTCAGGATCTGACAGCGGCATTTAAAAGAGACAGCTATCATTCTGGCCGCCTGCCTGCCCTGGCACGGCGCGCTCGGGGCTCTGCGCGGCTGATGCAGCAGCAGCCTGTGAATTCCTCCTCCCGAACATCGCAGGCAAAGGCAGCCCCGGCGGGGAGTGACAAAGCTTAATTCCTTCTGGCTGATGCAGAGATCAGCTCCGTGTCATCCAGCAAAGCTGTGTCATTCACTACCACCGCCGTCACCACCACCTGCGTGAGGAGACGAAGGGCTTACAACGCTCTATTTCTTTAAAAGCTAGAAAGCTTCCAACGGCACACACGGGTGTGGGTTTAAAGGGAGACGCTCCCCGGCACCCAGCACTCCCGGACCTGCAGGCAGGGACGGCGGCTGTGCCAGCCAAAGGGCCCCGTCTTCCAGCAAGATGTGGTGATTTCTCGCCCCTTTTCTCACATCTTGCCTTTCCCTTACTGTTCCTCCTGGATAAATAGGGCAAAACCACCAGGAATCCTACTTCTGGGGGAGAAGGAGCCTATTTCGAATGGAAAATATACAAATCAAAGCATATCAAAGATTTAATCTTACAGATCTATAAGGAAGAAGAAAAAGCCTTATCTGACAATCAGGAAAGCTTTTTGACAATTGCAGACAAGTATATTACGGCTGTTGAAGCACAGACCACAGGGGGAGGGAGGGAGTTGGAGGGAAGGGGTGGATGGTTGTGTGGGCAGGATCTCCAAGATTTGATCACACCAAAATAAAATGATGCTGCATAGATGACACACAGTGAATTGGGTTTTCTCCCCTCAATAAACAAGAGTGCAGATTTTAGTGCACCTGTAAATTTATTTGGCCAAATACTGCACCATTTGTCAGAATTCTTCGGCCCACCAGTTTTATGTCCTCTCATGCCTGTTCAGACAGCAAATTAACCTTTTACAATTCATTCAGAAAATGATGAAGTAGAGTACCCCACTTAAGCAGGAACTCCATCCCACCTTTTGGGGGCCAAAAATGTATTACAAGATAAAACTCCACACACATTCTAAAAACCAAGCAAGAAAACCACAAGGCACCATATAGAGTCTGTCACATCAAATTTATGCACAAATCCCAAGCCCTGCATCACACCCTATCCTCTAAAACAACAGATAATTACTTCTTTCTCAGGATTTCTGCTTTATTTGGGTGATACATATAAATCTGTCTTCATATATTCTGTCCCATTCATGCGTTTTGATTACAAAATTCCTTAGTTTATCTTCTGCTATCTTCTATCCACTGCTATATTTAATGGTCCAGTGACATGGTGCACATCTTCTACTGTCAGCTACAGAAAGCCAGGAGGAAGCATGGACAGCTTTAACACTCTGAGCTGTTTCTCCCTCTCTGTCCACCCTGCACTGCATCAGCAGCTCGTGCTTCCCATATTCCAACTCACTATTACAGTGATTGCTTTTCTTTATTTGTTTTATTGGTTAGAGCAAGCACTGTATTTCCAAGGGCAAGGTGAAACATTCCATCAGCACAATTGCAATTGCCCAGACAGACCTGGTGAAAATTGATTTTACTTCATCGTCATTAAAACCAGATAGGGGTAATCGAGTCATCTGTTTACCAACCTTGTTATCGCTTCTCGTAGCTGCTGTTGTACCAGCCAGCCATAAAACCCAACCAGCAGAAAGCAAACGCACCTGAAGCCGTGGGCTGATGGCTCCAGTCCTGGAGCCACAGATCTCTGGCCAGGGATGGACAGGGAGTGCGAGGAAGGGTGAAACCAGGGGAAGAAGGTGGAGGTTTAAGTCAGTGTAATTCAGTGGTCCAGAAAGGAAATGGAAAATCTCAGACTATCATGGCAGGGAAAGGGGAGGAGTTGTGTATATATAATGAGAAAACTAAAGGGAAAGGGGAGGAGTTGTGTATATATATAATGAGAAAACTAAGAGAAGGGTAAGTGGCTCTCTGTCTTCCAACATCTTTTTGAGGAACAAATTTTCCACCATTCTTTCTTCCTACCTTCTGCTTCAAGTACTGCACTGAACATAATGATGTGGTGTATTTACTATAGGGATTTTTTCTTGGTTTTGCTATGTCAAGAAAAGATCCAGTTATTGGAACAATTTCTAAAATATTCACTCATGATGCTCGTGGTTTTATTATACTCTTGCAGGACAAAGAACACCAGGATTCACAGAACTGTTCTTGTCTGAAGTCCTACTCCTGAAATGAATTTAACTATCTCTTGTGTTCAGAAT
>NW_008676807.1:0-253 GCF_000695815.1 Acanthisitta chloris | reverse complement strand
CCCCACGCGTGGCCCTGGATAATACTGGGGATTTCCTCCCTCTCTAAAATGTCAACAAAGCCTCGGACAGTGGCCTGGGAGGTGTCCCTGTCCCTGCCCCCTCCCTGGGCTGAAAAAGGGGAAGAGATGTGTGAGGCTGATTCTGCTGCTGTTTGGCTGTGTCTTTGTCCCCAGCCCCCCAGGACGGGCAGCCCCAGCATGGGGGTTCTGGGGGGGACAGAGTAGTGTCACCCTCATGGTCATTGTGTGCCCC
>NW_008676806.1:0-440 GCF_000695815.1 Acanthisitta chloris | reverse complement strand
ACAGGGTGTCAGGATACTTTCTGACTCGTCAGGTTATATTTTTGTACTGTTGCATTTGTTGTTGTTTTGTTGTGTTGTTCATATTAAATTGTACTTCTGACTCGGAGTCGCTCACCGGTTTGCTTTTCAAACCAGCACAACGCTGCGGGTCACAAGTTGCTCTTTCCCCCAGATGGGGACTGAGAGATCTCCCAGCTCCTTCCCGGCTGCCCTGGGCTCAGCAGGAGCACGGCCTTACACAGTGTGCTCATGTCCTGGCACACATCCCTCCCACATCCTGGCACAGCGCGCCTGCATCCTGCATCCCTCCTGCATCCTGGCACAGTGTGCCTGCATCCTGCATCCCTCCTGCATCCTGGCACAGTGTGCCTGCATCCTGCATCCCGGCACAGTGTGCCTGTGTATGGCATCTTGCCTGCAACCCAGCAGGGCATGCCTAC
>NW_008676805.1:9991-29821 GCF_000695815.1 Acanthisitta chloris | reverse complement strand
GGGGGGGCTTGGCAATGGGGTACTCTTGGGAATGGGGAGGGTTGGAATTGGTGGGGGCTGCTTAGCACTGGGAAGGACTTGGCTCTGGGTGGGGCTTGGTAATTGGAGGGACCAAGCAAGGGGGCCCTTGTCTGAGAGGAGGTCAGAAAAAGGGCTCCCTTGGCACTGGGAGGGCTCTGGCAATGAGGGACCCTTGGGAATGGTTGGGCTCCTTGGCACTAGGGGGCACTGAGGGGACCCTTGGCAACTGGGGGGGCTGAGCAGGGGGCACTTGTCTGAGGTCAGAAGGGGTTCTCTTGGCATTGGGGGGGTCCTTTGGCAATGGGGGTCCCTTGGCTCTGGGGGGCACAGAGGAGGAGAGCCCTTGGATCTGGAGGCAGCAGGCCTGGGGCAGGGGCTGACTTTGGGGGGACTTTTCAGTGTGGGGTACCCCCCTGGGCTGCTGGAGACCCCTGTGTGGGCTCCTTGCTTTGGGACACAGGGGCAGTGCATCCATGCTGGAAAGGGATTTGGGAACAAGGTGTTGGGAGGAGGAGAAGGAGCAGCTCCAACTTTTCTTGTCCCTCTGGAGCTTCCCTCATCCTCTGCAGCTGCTGATGGCTGATCCTTTCACTTCCCAGCTGGAATGTCTTCTCCTGGCTGACATTCCTTGTGGGATGAAAGGCATAACCCATGACAGGGCCCTGTGATACGACCTTTGCTCAGCCCTTCGATCTGCTGCTGTCAATGGAAAATCTTGGGAAAACGGAGGAAATAGGAATGCAGGTGAAGCCTGAGCAGGTTCATCTCCTTGTGGTGGATTTCTGGGCTTGATCCTTCTGCCATGATCTTGGCAGAATGGGTTTGCTGTCCTGGGGTGAGGGAGCAGGGTGTTTGCTCTCAATCCTTCATCCCATCCCATGTGCGTCCTTGCTGTGTCCAGCAGCTCCAGGAGTGAGCACAGTGCTGCTACCTCAGCTATAACATTGCTCATGACCCTGTGCTTAGGGGAACTGAGGTGATTCCATGATTTATGCTGTTTGGTCCTGAAACCTTTTCAATTCCAAGCAAGAACTGATTTTGCCTCAACCCTGGCAGTGTCCAAATCCAGATTGGATAAAGCCTGGAACAACCTGTTCTGGTGGGAGGTGTCCCTGCCCAGGGCAGGGAATTGGGGCTGGGTGATCTCTGAGCTCCATTCCAACCCCTAAAATTCTCTGATTCTCTGAAGAAACATAATTTGCAAGTAGAATCACAGAATCATTTAGGTTGGAAAAGTGACATCATCGCTGTGTCCAGCAGCTCCAGGAGTGAGCACAGTGCTGCTACCTCAGCTATAACATTGCTCATGACCCTGTGCTTAGGGGAACTGAGGTGATTCCATGATTTATGCTGTTTGGTCCTGAAACCTTTTCAATTCCAAGCAAGAACTGATTTTGCCTCAACCCTGGCAGTGTCCAAATCCAGATTGGATAAAGCCTGGAACAACCTGTTCTGGTGGGAGGTGTCCCTGCCCAGGGCAGGGAATTGGGGCTGGGTGATCTCTGAGCTCCATTCCAACCCCTAAAATTCTCTGATTCTCTGAAGAAACATAATTTGCAAGTAGAATCACAGAATCATTTAGGTTGGAAAAGCTCCTTGACATCATCAAGTCCAACCATTCCCCCCAGCACTGCCAAGGTCAGCACTAAACACGTCCCCAAGCACCACAGGAATATCTTGTGATACTTTTCTTGTGGTGTTTCTGGCTCATTTGCTGTGTTTTGAGGAAAAAGGGGTGTTGAAATCAGCCTCCCTAGGGAGCTCAGCAGTTGCTTTTGGTGCCACTGTGTTTGCTGACGTGGCTGAAAAGGAGGAAGCAGCAGAATCATTTGAGTTACAAAAGAGCTCCAAGATCATCAAATCCAACCATTAACCCCAAGAATGGAGAAACTGTTCCTTGGATCCTGCTGTATGTGATCAGTTGATCACTTTCATGGCTGCTATAAACCTCTTGGAGGATTTCCTCCTCGGTAGCACCTAAAGCAAAAGTGAAACTGCACATTGTCATGTCAGGAAGAAACTCATCCTGTCCAGTATTGTTTGGGGTTTTTTTGTGTGCTGGCTGTGGAAGAGAGGAGCAGGTGCCTCTTTCAAGTAAGGCTGGGTTAAAACAACTCTTCAGATGGTTTTGTGCTGCTGCTTAACTGCATGTGGGTTGTGTTTCCTCCTTCATGGAGGAGGATCCCAGCTCAGAGCTGTGTGTGAGAGGCTCAGGGTTGTGTGTTTGAACGATGGCTTTGAGCTTCCCAGGGTAAATCCCTCTTTCCCAGGGGGTTCAGCCTCCACTGGTGCCCTCAGAGATCCTGAGGATGCTTTGCATTGTTTGCAGTGTTGGAGCTGCTTTCTCCATGTTGTGGTGGTGTAGGAAAGGCTGGAAAACTTGGAAGGAGTTCTGTGGGTTTTTTGTTGTCCTCTTGTTCCAAAGCCTCATGTAATGCAGGAGGAATGACCTAGGGTGAAATCAGTGACTGCAGGTAGAATCATGGAATCACAGACTGGTTTGGGTTGGAAGGACCTTAAAGATCATCCAGTCCCACCCCCTGCCATGGGCAGGGACACCTCTCACCAGCCCAGGTTGCTCCAAGCCCCATCCAACCTGGCCTGGAACACTCCCAGGGATGGAGCAGCTACAGCTGCTCCGGACAACCTGTGCCAGTGCCTCAGCACCCTCCCAGCCAGGAATTCCTTTCCAATATCCCATCTAAACCTCCTCTCTGTCAGTTTAGAGCCATTCCCCCTTATCATATCTCTCCATGCCTTTGCAGCTTGCCCTGAGGATCATCAGCTCATGCCTGATCCATCCAGAGAAACTCACAACTAAAACCCTGTGCCTATCCTCTAAAAACTGTGAAAAACTGTGTTTATCCCTGTTTTGAACCCATGGTTTGTTGTTTCCTAACAGTTTGATTGAAGATCTTTTCTTTTTGCCTGTCCCAAGCCATGAAGCAATCCAAAAGGAAACACCTCACAGCAGCTGAGTGCGAAGCTCTCGCCCAGAGTCCAGAAGGTTCCTCCTCCCTCACACAGCCCTTGAGTCAGACACAGAGCAGAGATGGAAACAGAGGTCTCCACCCCACCCACAGGACACGGAGACATCCTGGAGGTAACATCGGTTGGGAATACTCTGGGGGATTTGTGGGGGAAAGGCTGATCAATTCTGGTCAGAGAGTTGTGGTCAATGGAGCTAAATCCAGCTGGGGACAGTCACTGGTACTGTTCCCCAGGGCTCAGGGTTGGGGCAGGTGCTGCTTAACATCTTTACTGATGATCTGGACATGGGGGTTAAGTGCACCTGAGTGAAATTACAAAGGACACTGAGCTGGGTGTGAGTGTGGATCTGCCTGAGGGTAGGAAAGCTCCACAGAGAGACCTGGGCAGACTCATCCATGGGCTGAGGACAACTGCAGGAGGGTCACTAAGGCTCAGTGCTGGTCCTGCCCTTGGGACACAACAGCCCATGCAGCTCCAGGCTGGGGCAGGAGTGGCTGGAGAGGTGTTGGTCCCAAAGGACTTGGCAGTGCTGGTGGCACAGCTGAGTGGGAGCCAACAGTGTGCACAGGTGGCCAAGGAGGCCAAGGGCACCTCAGCCTGGCTCAGCAGAGTGTGGCAGCAGGACTAGGGCAGTGCTCAAAGGCCATTGAGGCACTGAGCGAGTCCAGCCAAGGGCAGCAAAGGGCTGGAGCACATGGGCAAGGGCTGAGGGAGTTGGGTTTGGTTAGCCTGGAGAAGAGGCTCAGGGGTGACCTCCTGGCTCTCTGCAACTCCTTTGGGGGATGTCTGTCCTGCCATGGCTGCAAGAAATGGCTGTTTATCCTCTTAAGGGCATTGATCTCCCTTAAACTGTGGCAGGAGCTGCCTGCCTAGGGGCTTAGGACATGACCTACTCGTGGTAGTTAAGCCCTGAAGCTTCCACAGGTGTAGCCAGAGAAGCAATATGAAGGAAGACAGTTCACCTGTCGTGAGCTGTGAGGAAGCCTATGGAAGTGACTACAACCTTACACAACCTCTGGTCCCCTCGTTGGCTCAGGGAGGAGCAGGGCATGGCCTTGTTTGCATTGACTTCACTCTTGCTCTTCCTCTTTGTGCAGGCCAAGGCCAGCAGAAGATCACTAATTACTTCAAGATCTCTCAGACACAACAAGTAGGTGCTGGTGAGTTGAAGAGCTGTAAAATCAAGGAAGAGGCATTGGATCCCTTCTTCTCTGGAGCTGATGACTCCTTCAGCAGTGTGACAGACATCAGCAGTGACTCCTCTGTTGTTCTGGACGATGAGGACTTCGTATCAGTTTCCAGGAGAAGCTCCAGGAAACGACCTGTGCCCACTGCAGCCTCAGAAATTCCCAATCCAGAGCTTGATTTGTGGGGAGAGCCTGAGAAGAAGCTACTGGTGGTTCCTCCAGAGCTCAGCCAGGTCAAGCAGGAACCTGCTGAGATGGACATTGAGCCACTCCCAGACGCACACTATGGACTCCTGGGCACTCATGACTGGGAAGTGCCTCAGGGAAACATTGATGATCTTCCTGTGGAAGTCCTTAGGAACATTTTTGCCTTCCTGCCAGTGACTGATCTGTATCAGAACCTGAGCCTGGTGTGTCACTGCTGGAGGGAGATAATCCGTGATCCACTGGTAAGGAATGCTGAGATGTTGATTGGAGCTTGTCCCTTCTCCTGCTCTGTTCCAGTTTGGTCTTGTGGTTGCTTGTGTTGCTGAAGGAGTATCCATGGTCTGCCTGTCTCTTTGCTCATTTAAATCCCTTTATTTCTCCCACAATCTCTTTTTGTTAGGTCATTTTTTTGATCCTTTGGACCATGGTGGCACCTTCACCTGCCAACCTGGATCCAAAGATCAATACTGGGGCAATGTGCCACAGCCTCCCTGGGCAACCTGTGCCAGTGTCCCATCACCCTCACAGCAAAAACTTCTGCCAGATATCTCAATTTCCCTCTTTCAATTTCTCCCCATTGCTTCTTGTCCTGTCCCTGCAGCTCCTACTCAAGTGTCTCTCTGCAGCTTCCCTGGAGTCCCTTCAGCTCCTGGCAGGTTGCTCTGAGCTCTCCACACACCCTTTTTTCTCCAGGCTGAGCAGCCCCAACTCTCTCAGCCTGTCCTCGTAGGGAAGGTGCTCCAGTCTCTGCTCAGCTCCGTGGCCTCCTCTGGCCTTGCCCCAACAGTTCCATGTCCTTGTGCTGTTGGGGACACCAGAGCTGTGTGCAACACTTCAGGTGGGGCCTCACAGAGCAGAGGGAGAGAGTCATCTCCTTGGCTGTGCTGCCACACTCCTTTTCTCTGTTTCCTCTTTCCTTCTCCATCTCCTGCTAGGTACATCCAGCTGCTTTTTCAACTCCAAGCCTTTGGAATCACCTTCATTAGCTTATTGCCACGAGAAACCTATTTTGCAATGCTGTGAGGTGAAAGCTAGTGGTATGTGCTTCACATTCCAGTTCATCCCTTGGAAGAAGCTGTACCATCAGTACCTGATGAAGGAGCCCATGGCCCTGCACAGGGTTGAGCAGATCTTGCAGGATTTTGCCATAAGAAAGGAGCAGGAGGGATGTGTCTTGGGGCTGATTAGGTGAGTTCACTTCAGCTCTTGACTTTGTAGATCCTCAGACCTTCCTTGCTCTGGGTCTTCTTCTGTTTCATCCTGTGATTTGCCAGGAGAGAGATGGGTTTGTCTTTTAAACAGGTGGGAGATGTACAGGGAAATGAGAAAGGAGGAATTAGGGTTTAAGGAATAGGTAATGAACTTGCCCTTTCCTTTTCCTTACTCTGTTTGGAGCATGTGATTACAGAATCATGGAGTCATTTAGGTTGGAAGAGACCTGTAAGACTGAGTCCCACCCTTCCCCAGCACTGCCAAGGCCACCATCAAACATGTCCCCAAGTGCCACATCCACGTGGCTGTTAAATCCCTCCAGGGATGGTGACTCCACCACTGCCCTGGGCAGCACATTCCAATGCCTGACAGCCCTTTCCACGAGGTAATTCCTGATGTCCAGCCTGAACCTCCCCTGCTGCTCCAGCCCCTTCCCAGCTCCTTTCATCCCTGGACACCTCATGCCTTTCAGTCTCTCTTGTCCTGAGGCCCCAGAGCTGCCCCAGGACTGGAAGTGATAGATAAGATGAAGGTAGAAAGGGGATCCAATTAGTCTTCCCCTAATGAAGGGCTGCATAGAGCATCATTCTATGATTCTGTCTCCAAGGTGTTTTCTCTTTTTCCTTTCCTAAAGAGAAGCTTTCCTGGACTTGCACTGACTAACCAGTCACAGCTCAGCAAGTTCAAGACAAGTCCTTGCAAAAACCAAGTGCTGTGTTCAGATCTCTCTAGTCCAGAGGCAATTTTGGATCAAACTGGATTAGGAGTAAGGTGGATGTGCCTTCTGGAATCTCAGAGTCACTGAATGGTTTGGTTTGAAGGCACCTTAAAGACCATCTAGTTCCAACCCTCTGCCATGGGCACCTTCCACTAGAAGGAGACTTGGAGTCAGCCAAAAGACTAAGGGATTGATGCAGGAAAATCTTCCAGCACCTGTTTTTGTGCCAGAACTGGGAATTACTTGCCTAAAAAAGGCTCTTGGCACAAGAATGAGTTGGAAACCAAAGTCAAATTTGAGGGACACACAGCAAGGCCTAGTTCAGTTTGCTGCAGCCTCACTGCTGGTGCTTTGGACAGGACATGGAGAGTAAAATTCACTTGCTAAACCTTCTTGGTCTCTGCCGTTTGCACAGGTGTGTGTCAGCCATGCCCACGGGGAGGAAGGTGGATCCCAGCGCCGTTCTCCAGTGTTTGGAAAGGCATCACCTCCTCTCCAGGGCTCAAGTCTGTGTTGGCAACACTCTGCCACACCTGGAGAGCAAGACAGGGGTAGGTTGCACAGCCCTTAGTGGTTTATGTCACAGGTGTAACAAGTCTTGGTGCTTTGAGGTCATACCTGCCCTTCTGTGCCTAAAGGGTCTCCAGGTCATAGAGTATTTAGGGTGGAAAAGACCTCCAAGGTCATCAAGTCGAACTTTTGGCCTGATATCACCATGTCCACTGAACCATATCACAAAGTGCCATGTCTACTTGGGTTTTGAGCACTTGCAGAGATGGTGATTCCACCACTACCCTGAACAACCTGTTCCAATGCTTGACCTGAACCTCCCCTGAAGCGACTTGAGGCTGTTTCCTCATTCCATCACAGTTTACCTGGGAGAACAGTGACTACCACCTCACCACAACCCCCTGGCAGGAGTTGCAGAGAGCAGAAGGTTCCCCTGAGCCTACTTCTCTCCAGGCTGAGCCCTCACAGCTCCCTCAGCTGTTTCTGCTGCTCCAGCCCCTTCTCAGCTCTGTTCCCTGCCCTGGACACCTCCAGTCCCTCCATGTCTCTCTGGTCCTGAGGGCCCAGAGCTGCCCCAGGACTGGAGGTGGCTCAGCAGTGCCAGCACAGGGACAGTCCATGCCCTGGGGCTGCTCCAAGCCAGGGGCCATTGGCCTTCTTGGCCACCTGGGCATACCTGGGCTCATTCCAGCTGCTGTCACCTCCTCCATGCAGCTCTCTTTGGGGTGTTTGGGCTCCAAACCTTTTGCTCACTCTTCCTTGTTCTTGGCTGTCCCAGGCTGAGACCATGTGGGCCATCATAGCAGTCATGGTGCTCTTCTCTGATGGTGTCAGAGACATCCAGAGGCTGATGGAGTGTCTACAGAGGCCTTGCTCAACCCTCTCTGTCGTGGAAGTGGCTGAGGTGCTTTACTGCATAGCAACACTGCTGTATGCCATGAGGGACAGGAGCATCCCCATCACTAACAGGTAAGGACCATCCAGTCCACACCATGGGCAGGGACACCTCCCACACCAGTCCAGGTTGCTCCAAGCCCCATCCAACCTGGCCTGGAACACTCCCAGGGATGGAGCAGCCACAGCTGCTCTGGACAATCTGTGCCAGTGCCTCAGCACCTCCCAGCCAGGAATTCCTTCCCAATATCCCATCTAGTCAGTTTGAAGCCATTCCCTGTGTCCTGTCCCTCCATCCCTTGTCCCAAGTCCCTCTGCAGCTCTCCTGGAGCCCCCTGAGGTACAGGAAGGGGCTCTGAGGTCTCCCTGGAGCTTTTCTTCTCCAGGTGGACACCCCCAGCTCTCCCAGCCTGGCTCCATGGCAGTGCTGCTCCAGCCCTTGGAGCATCTCCGTGGCCTCCATACTTGTTCTATCACTCCATGTCCTTTCAGGAATTAATATTCAAGATAAACAGGTTTCTTCTCAGAAATAAAACCAGATTTAAATGCATCTCTAGAAACCTTCTGCCTAGAAATAAACACACATCAGCTACAACAACTTCATGTGGTTATTACCTCCTTGAAACCAGTTATTTACCTCACGCCAAGTCCTGTTGGCTCCTTCTGCATGTGCCTAGTGATCCATCTTGTGCCTGGTAGTGCAGGGAAGAGCCCACAGGTTGCTCCAGAATTGCAGTGAGAGTGAGATAAGGGTTAGGGACACAGGGAAATTCTTCTTAGGAGAAGACTGGAAAGGAACTGCACTGGAAAATTTAATCTATAGTGAGAAATGAGATGGTTCTGAAAGCTGCTCTGGGGGAGGAGGTTTCATCTTTTGTGTACTCACCCATGGGCCATATGCTCATGCCCAGGGAAGTCAGGATGCTTCCTTGGCCTTTTAGTGATTGCTAATTGCTGGATAAAGTTATTAACTTGACTAAAGACTTGCAGAAGATGTGGCAGACAGGATGACACTTGCTAGCAATGACTCCTTGTGGCCAAAGTCACTCATGTCCCACCTCCATCAACAATCCAGGCCAGTAGAGACAGGAATGACCACATCTCTGCTGCCATTATCTCTTCAAACCCTACAAGGTTTGTAATTGAGGGAATAAGGAGGAAAAACATGTCCTGGAGGAACTGTTTGATCCCTGTTTGCAGCTCCTGCAGCAAGTAGTGAGTCAGAGACTTGAAACTTGTCCTGGAGTGTGTCCCTGGGTGGCTGCTCTTAGGTCACAGGACCAGAACTGCACTCAGAGGTGAAACCACAGAGGTAAAACCCTGATGGAGGACTGAGGTTAATTTTAAACCAGCTGTTGCCACCAGAATTCAAGCCACAGATACAGTGGGCAGGAACAAAGCACCAAGAAACCTTGTCAGAGCTAAAATACTTGTATCAAACTGTTAGCATAGAAAACACATAATCACGGAATGATTATATGGGTGCTTTTATTGAAGAGCTCTGGGAGTCGGGGTACAGACCCAAATCTGACTCCGACATGGTTCTGAGATGGATACATTTTATACTCTTCTCTTACATAACCATGGTATAGTCATATGTTAATCATTACTTTGCCATTGTTCTACTTATTTCATCCAAGTATGATTCGAGTTCCCTTTCATCCTTGTTATGCTTCACCCAAGCATGAGTTTCAGTCCCCCTTCCATCATTGTTGTATTTCACCCGAGCATGAGTTCGAACCCCCTTTTCCATGATGGTGGTATAATTATCTGTTATTTAGGGGGTACGTACAGGTAGGTACCCAGGTGTACGTGTACAGGTACACATCGACCTGCTAAGATAATAATCACTCTTCTTACTAATGCTTATTCTAGCGACCTTGCCACTAAGGCCTACTTTAACTCCCATGATTTTAGAAACATTTTATCCCATGTTATCAAAACCATTATAAGGACACAAACTGGGTCACTTTAGAAGCCTAAACCAGCCCCAAATCCTCTCTCAGTCCCCTCACCCCCAGGCTCTTTTCTAACAGTGGTCCAGAGGATCTAGAAGATCCTTTGGACTCTGCTCCCAGGTCATGTTTGCAGAGCCTGAAACACCTGGCAGGAGTGAGGGAGAGGCCACACAGTGCTGTCCCCATGGTGCCTTTGCAGCCACTTTTCCAGGCAGAATTCATTCCACTTCCCAATATTCCTGTTGCCTCCTGCATCTCCCTCAGAGCTTGAGGCTTTGTGCCTCTTTCTGCTGGAAGAAATCAACCTATTGGTGGTGTTTGAGGTGGCTGCAGAGTTTAATTTGTTCCTGGTAATCTCTCAGGGATGGTTTCTGCTTTATCCTTTCCACCAGGATCCATTACAATATCTTCTACTGCTTGTACCTGATGGAAAATGCTGCTTCTGCTTCTGGGACTGTGCAGGCAGTGGAAGAGGATGGACTAGTGTCACGCTGCAGGGAGGACCTCTGGGACAGGTAATGCTGCTCCAGGTGATCCAAGCAGGGCACAAGGCCCTGATGGAATGCTGGACTGGGAGGGGAGCAAATGTTTGACATCAGCAAGTGGTTGGCAAGACTTGTAAGATCCCTAAAGATCAGCACAAAAACTTATTGTGCTCCTTGTCACCTGCTCCAGGGATTGTCAGAGGAAAACTAGAGTCAAGCACTGACTGAACTGAAAGTCGCTGTTGGATCTGTCTTAGAATCAGGGAATGGTTTGGGTTGGAAAGGACTGTAAGGGTCTACTCGTTCCACACCCTGCCAGGGACACTTCCCACCAGCCCAGGTGGCTCTAAGCCCCATCCAACCTGGCCTGGAACACTCCCAGGGATGGAGCAGCCACAGCTGCTCTGGGCAACCTGTGCCAGTGTCTCAGCACCTCCCAGCCAGGAATTCCTTCCCAATATCCCACATAAATCTCCACTTTCCCAATGTAAAGCCATTTCCCCTTGTCCTGTCCCCCCAGGCCTTGTCCCAAGTCCCTCTGCAGATCTCTTGGAGCCCTTGAGGCACTGGAAGGGGTTTTAGGATCTCCCTGGAGCTTCTCTTCTTCAGGTGAACACCCCCAGCTCTCCCAGCCTGGCTCCATGGCAGAGCTGCACCAGCCCTTGGATCAGGTGTCAGTGGAACACAATTCCATGTGCTGCAGTGTGGCCACTGACATTTCACAGAGCCCAGAAAACCCTCCCAAATCCCACTCTCCCTCTGGATGAGGAGCTCTGCAAGCAGCCCAGAGTTCCTGCTTCCAATTTAGCATCGTATTCCTTTAGAAGCACAATTTCCTGCTGGTGGCATGGGATCAATCAGTCATTGTTTCCCTTCTGTTCCTCGCTGTGTTTGTGTGGGAGGATTTATTTACTTCATTCCTGCATTCCTTGTATCTTTTTTTTTTCCCCTGCTTTTTAACAGCTGCTCTGAAGTAAAACTCACCCATGAGCAGCAAAGGATTCTCAGTCACAGGATTGAGCCTGGCCAGGTGGTAAAAATTATGGCATTTGCAGGTAAGAGCCCAAAATTATGTTGGTGGAATGAACAGACAAACTCTGATCTCCTCCTTCCCTCCCTCCTGCTTCTCTCCAAGGCATAGTGCCAGGGGGGATCAACCTTGAGCCTCTGGGTGAACAGATTTAAGGAAAAATCCTCCTCAAAAACTAGGGAAGGAACAAAAAGAGTGGAGAGAGGAGTGAGAATGTGTGAGAGGAACAGTTCTGCACGCCCTGAGGGCAGGGAAGGAGGAAGAGGAGGTGCTTCAGGTGCTGGAGCAGAGATTCATGGTGGGACAGGCTGAGCCCTGCAGCCCATGGAGGTCCATGGGGAGCAGAGTCCTTCATGGAAAGGGTTGTCCAGCCCTAACACAGGGTTGGAGTCACCGTCCCTGGAGGGATTTACCAGCCACGTGGATGTGGCACTTAGAGACATGGTCAGTGGTGGCCTTGGCAGTGCTGGGAATGATTGATCTTGATGATCTTAAAGGTCTTTTCCAACCTCAGTGATCCTGTGGAGTGTGTGGATTCATCCATTCCTGCCTGGATGCTTTATTGTCTTCCTTCTCTTCTCCAGGGACAGGAAAGACCTCAACATTGGTCAAGTATGCAGAGAAGTTCTCTGACCTGAATTTCCTCTACGTGACCTTTAACAAAGCTGTCGCAGAGAGGGGGAAAAGAGTCTTCCCCTGCAACGTCACGTGCAAGACTTTCCACTCCTTGGCATTTGGAAGTGTTGGCAAACAGTGAGTATGGATCTGGGATTCCTTCACTGGAGGCTGGTGGAGAAGGGAACAGACATGACAGGAAAGTGGGTTTGAAGGGAATCTCCAGGAGCTGAGACATTATTTCTTTCAGGCTGTGATTTATAGGTTCCAAATCCACTTACATTGGATGCTCCAGGGATTTTAGCATCCATGGAAGCCTGCGGAAATAGTCCTTGTGCTGCTCTGGCATAGACTGTGCTGCCAGAAACTCCTTGGCTGGTTTGGGGACACTTCATAGCCAAGGAGCTCTGCAGAGGGAGATGGAGAAGCACTGGGAATGGCTTTTCCCCACTTCCCATTGGGATTCCAGTAGTACAACTACTCTGAGTGCTGGTTTTCTTTAGGAGAGCAGCAATTTCCTTAACCTGAGTCACACCAGTGACACAGTTTTGGACCAATTCTGCCAGATCCAAACTGCAAAGAGAAGGGGCAATGAGCCATGAGCTGGAAGAAGAGGAGAATCCCATTCCCTGGCTCTGGAACTGCAATTACAGGGCTGAATGCTGAGGATATCTCTCCTAGCTTGACTTTCCATCCCTAAAAGGAACGAGTTTGTGCTTCCACCAGGACAAACGTGCAGATGTGAAAGCTATTCCATCCCTGGGTGTATCAAACAGAGATTTCCAAGTGTTAGTGCCCAACAGGTTTTCCCTGTGGCTTTCAACATTTCTCTCTTCTCTTTTGTCTTCCCTGCACAGCTACAAAGAGAAAGGGAAGCTGAACTTCTCCAAGATGTCAGTGTTCTCCATCAGTTTCCTCCTCCGCAACCGTGAGGGACAGTCCCTGTTTGTCAGAGGAAAAACTGTCTCCCAGACCCTGGAGAACTTCTTTGCCTCTTCAGATGAGGAGATCTGTGAGGAGCACACACCTGTGTGGTTCAAAAACACCCATGGAGTGAGGACCCTTGTCAGTCAAAGAGAAAAGCAGGTATCTGGGATCAAGCGAGACTTGGGCTGGAAGGTTTAGAAGGGCTTGGAATTATGGAGTTATGGAATAGCTTCCCACTGGCAGGGGACAGGGACAGATGAGATACTGGGAAGGAATTCCTGGCTGGGAGGTGCTGAGACACTGGCACAGGTTGCCCAGAGCAGCTGTGGCTGCTCCATCCCTGGGAGTGTTCCAGGCCAGGTTGGATGGGGCTTGGAGCCACCTGGGCTGGTGGGAGGTGCCCATGCCCATGGCAGGGGGTTAGAATGGGTTGATCTTTAATGTCCCTTCTGACCCAAAGCATTTCATAATTCTATGATCTCCCACTTGATAGGCAGAGAAAAGCCCAAAAGGCTTCAAAGAAGCATCTCAAGAGCTCATGTGTTTGACCTGTTCATCTACTCAGAGCAACCTATTCAAACCTTTGTGTTTCCTCTTTCTAGATCAATGTGGAAGAGGCCAAAGACATCTGGTACAACATGAAGAAACTGGATGGAGATGTAGAGAAGAGATACAAGATGACTTGTGATGGTGAGTGAGGTGTCTAAAGCCTTCAGATAAAGAGCTGGGGTAGTAAACTAAATAGATTCATGTTTCCTCCTCCTCTCTGAGCATCAGAAAGGATAAACCCCTTTTCTCCTGCCACTGGCTCACCAGGGAGCTCCAAACAGCATGTCCTTTCCTCCTGTGTCTTGGCCTGTATGCAGATAGTGCCAGAGATGCTGGGGAAAACTTTCTCCTTGTCATTGTTTGGCTGCATTAAGAGTTTGGGAGTCACCAGCACAGCTTCCTTCCTCCAGGGCGCTCAGGTTGGTTTGGGATTGCTGAGGGACACAGAGCTACATCTAGGAGCACTTGAAGTTTGTGCAGCCCCTCCAGGTGTCATGCACATCTCAAGCGAGAATCACTGACTCAGTCAGGTTGGAAGGGACCACAGTGGGTTGTCGGGGCCAACCTCCCTGCTCAAGCAGGGCCAGCCCAGAGCATTAGTTTCTACCACTGAGCAGAGTCTGATCATCCTCTTGGCACCTCCTTCAGATCCATAGAGACATTGCTGAGGTCCCTCTGAATCATCTCTTCTCGAGGCTGAACAGCCCCAACTCCCTCAGCCTTTCCTCATCCCTGAGGTGCTCCAGCCCCCTCAGCATCTTCCTTGCCCTCCCCTGGACATGCTGCAGGAGCTCCATGTCCCTCTGGTCCTGAGGATCCCAAACCTGGACACAACACTCCAGGTGTGACCTCACCAGGGCTGAGCAGAGGGACAGGATCACCTCCCTGACCTGCTGGCAATGCTCTTCCCAATGCATGCCAGGATTCCATTGGCCTCTTAGCCACAAGTCACACTGTGACTCATGGACAGCTTGTTGTCCACCAGGACCCTCCCAGCTCCTTCTCTACAGAGCTGCTCTCCAGCAGGTCACTCCCAACCTGTCCTGGTGCCTGGGATTATTCCTCCCCAGAAGCAGGACCTGCATCTTGTCCTTGTTAGATTTCAGGTGATTCTTCTCCACCTCTCCAACCTGTTGAGGTCCCTCTGAAGGTCAGCACAGCCCTCTGAGGTATCTCCAACTCCTCCCAGTGTTGTATCATCAGGAGTTTGTGGAGGAGGCAACTCTGTCCCCTTGTCCAAGTCCCTGATGGAGAAGTTGGACCAAACTGGGCCCACTATAGAACACTGGAGGACACCACTAGTGACAAGTCTCCAACTAGACTCTGTGTCACTGATCACAACCCTCTGGGATGTGTCCCTCAGCCAGTTCTTTATCCACTTCACTGTTCACTCGTCCAACCTACACTTCGTGAGTAGCAGGGCCAGAAACAGGAAAGAAAAAGGCAAATAAAAGGGAGGAAAAAAGGGGAGAAAAAAGGGAGAAAATGTACTTGATTTAAAGAACTTGGTGGTTCATGGTGGTTTCTCATGGTGCCTTGTTCTTTCCCTCAGGGTATTTGAAGCTGTGGCAGCTCAGCAAGCCTCAGCTCTCAGGCTATGATGCCATTTTTGTGGATGAAGCCCAGGACTGCACTCCAGGTGAGACAGCTCCAGCCTTCCCAGGCACTTCCAGAGAGGCCCTTGGTGTGCTCAGAGCTGTGGGAGAAGCAGCACAGCTAAACAAGCTCTGCCCCTCAGCTGTGAGTTGATAGCTGAGCCTTTCCTTGGTCAGCCTTGGGGGATGAGCAGGTTCCTCCTTAACACTTCAATGTTTTCCTGCAGCCATTGTGGATATTGTGCTGTCCCAGAGATGTGGAGTCATCCTGGTGGGAGATCCTCACCAGCAGATCTACACCTTCAGAGGTGCTGTCAATACCCTCTACTCAGTGCCTCACACCCATGTCTACTACCTGACCCAGGTAAGAGGATGGTCTGCTGCTCTCCTTACATGGGGAGATCCCTAATCCAGTGGGAAATGTCTCACAGCCTTTTTCAGAGAGTTGTCCAGAAGGTGGGTGGGAAATGTGTGGTTACATATATGTTGATACCTTCACAGGTTCTAACAAGTTCCTCTTCTTTTCTTGCTGTTTCCTTTCTTTGTCCACCTAGAGTTTCAGATTTGGGCCTGAAATAGCTTATGTTGGAGCAACCATCCTGGATGTGTGCAAAGGGATCAGGAATAGGACATTAGTGGGTGGAAACCAACAGGGTAAGTTGTGGTGGTGAATCTCTCAGTGGCTTTGGAGTCACAGAGCTATTCCCTAATCACCCAAGTGTCTCAGGACATAGATCAGGAGTAATTAACCCTGGTATATGGAGATGTTTGGGTTGAAATCCCTGCCCTGGCTAACTAGGAACCTCTTCCTGCAGGTGATGTGAGAGGCAGCATGAAAGGGAAGATAACAATCCTGTCAAGAAGCAACTTCAGTGTGTTTGAGGACGCTGTGAGACTCACTGGGAGAGAGAGACCCATCAAGATCCACGTGATTGGGGTAAGGCAAGTGGCCAGTGTGGCTCTCAAGTGCCCAAACCTGTACCTGTCAGAACTCAGAGATCAACACCTCCATGGGACTTGAAATAGGTGTGACTGAGCTGCTGGATGTGGTAGAACTCAATATTCCAGGAGAAAGCAACAAGGTGTTATGGCTGAGGGAAATGATTTGGAGCAGATTCTCAAACCTGTGCAGGCAAAGGTTCATTTTTAGGCTTATTTGTCCTTTTTACCTCAGGTTCAGATGGGATGGGGTAGGGGAAGAGGGGAGAGATGGCTTGAAACAAGCCACTGCAGGTATTGGGAGTGATGCTGGAGTTGGAGATAGCTCAAAGGGCTGTGCTGCCCTTCAGAGGTTGGAGAGGTTGAGAATAACCACCTGAAATCCAACAAGGGCAAGTGCAGGTCCTGTACCTGAGGAGGTTTGAGCCTGAATTTCAGGCTGATATTTCAACTCAATCCTTTTTTCCATCCCATTCAAAGTGTCTTTGAAGTGACTTCCCAGGCCCAAAAATCTCATCTCCTTTTGTACTTTGGAATAAACTTAATTCCTCCTGACACTTCCTTTGATGGAACAAACCAAACTGAATTAGAAACAAAGGGGAAAAAAAACACTTTCTGAAAGGAAAAGTGGCCAAACCAAACCCATTTTGAGTTGGTTGACATTGGAATTTACAGTCGGTTTAGCAAGTTTATCTCCCCTGGGCCCTGACAGCTTTATCAGGAAACTTCCCCAACAGTTTTCCTCCTGTATATGAAGATAAATTGTTTGTTTCAGGGGCTGAGTCGCTTTGGCCTGAGCAGAATTCATGATATCTGGAAGCTGAGTCAACCTGCAGATCAAAGGAGAAGATGTGAGTATGTCCTTTGGGTGTTTTTTGCTTGGCTTTGGCTAAACCATCCCTTGGTGGAGGTTTAGTTTTTATTTCCTCATGAATTTCTCTGTTGAAAAAGGATTTTGTTAGTGGCAATGTCGTGGGCTTTGCTGTTTTGGCAGCTTCAAGCTGGTGGAATACCACAAATGCCATGATTTTGGGGCTTCCCATGCAGCCTTCTCCAGTTTTCCACTGTTCCTGGGATTGCCATGGCCCAGGTGTAGGACCTTGCACTTCATTTTGTTGAACTCCATGAGGTTTGCATTGACCTCTCCAGCCTGTCAGTGTCCCTCTGGATGTCCCATCCCTTCCCTCCAGCTGTGACTGCCCCACACACTTGGTGTGGTCAGAGAACTTGCAGAGGGTGCACTCAATCCACTGTCCATGTCACTGATAAAGATGTTGAGCAGTGTCAGCCCCACCACTGAGCCCTGAGGGACACCACTCCTCACTGACCTCCATGTGGACACTGAGCCACTGACCACAGCTCTGTGTGTGACCATCCAGCCAGTTCTTTATCCACTGAGTGCTCCACCCCTCAAATCCATGGCTCTCCAGCTCAGAGCCCAGGATGTCCTGTGGGACAGTGTCACAGACCTTGCATGACTCCAGGTAGATTATATCAGTTGCTCTGCCCCTGTCTACTAAAGCCATGTTGGTTATGATCAATCACCTCCTTGCTCTCCATGTGCCCAAGCAGAGCTTCCAGGGGAATCTGCTCCATGATCTTGCCAGGCACAGAGGTGTGTTGTTACCCTGAGTGTAAGAGCCCAAGAAACACAGAGATTTGGAATGTTTTCCCCCTCTGTGTTTTCTGTTTTTAGTTCAGTTTTCATTTGTCTTAGGCTTTTCCTGGTTTCTTTGGGGTTGAAACCTGCTGCCTTTTCCCTGCTGGATATGGTTGTTTAGGGGAGAAATGATTCCCTGCCAAACCTCTTGGCAAAAGTAAACAAAGGAGTCGCTGATCTGCCACGGGATTGATGATGTGAGTGTTGTAACTTGCTCTTTGGAAGGTATCTACTAGCAAAATTCCTAGGCATGTGGAGAACAAGAGAGGAATGCAGGCTGACATGCAGGATGGAAAGGCTCTGGGGCTGTCTCTGCCCTGAGCATGTGCTCTAGCTGCTCTGAAGTCACCTTAGAGCCTTCGATCCACGCTAAATAATGCCTTTGTAGATATGTATTGGTCCCATTAACTCATGGCACTCATGTTCCTTCCAGCCAACCTGGTGATCAATGACTCCTTCATCCAAAAATGGGAAGACACTCATGGTTTCTTAGGCCTAAAGGAATATGCAGAGCACATTGATGACAAAGAACTGGAGGTGAAGATTGCCATAGTGGAGAAATACAAGGAGCAGATTCCTGAGCTGGTGAGGAGGATTGAGAACAGCCACGTGCCAAGGGAGGACATGGCAGGTAAAACCAAGCCTGGGAGTGTTCCAGGCCAGGTTGGGTGGGGCTTGGAGCAACCTGGGCTGGTGGGAGGTGTCCCTGCCCATGGCAGGGGTGGCAGTGGATGATCTTTAAGATCCTGTGGTTATGATTCTATGAACATTTCCTAGAGCAGGAAAACCCTAGGACTTATATTCCTTCTTGGAGTTCCTGTTGGAGTTGCCCTGCAACTTTATGATTGAAATTTGGTGAGGGAACAAAGCAACCAAGTAGAAAGTTCTTCAGATAAAGAACATTACTGTCAGGGAGTTGGGAATGGAGCTCAGGCCGCCAGGCAGGCATCTTCCTTGGCAGGGAAAGTTGCCTTCAGCCACCAGAGGAGCTCTGGGGAGAAGTGAAATGAATGCAGAATGAAATGATATTAAGAACACCTTTACTGCTACCACAACTGATCCTTTTCCCTTCTTATTGCCATCTGTGCTGCTTCTAGATTACCTCATAGGCACTGTCCATCAAGCCAAAGGTCTGGAGTTCGACACTGTGCTGGTTGCAGATGATTTTGTCAAGGTCCCAAGTCTCACTGCTGCTTCCCAGAGAAGACCTGTCTTTGCCATTGGTAAGGGAACAGCTCTGGGTGGGACCCAAACTGGGCTGAAAGGGGGAAAGTGGAGTGTGCTGAGGTGTCCAGGGGTGGGAATGGAGGTAGGGAAGGGCTGGAGAACTTCTGAGGGAGCTGCAGGGGCTCAGTGTGGAGAAAAGGAAGCTCAGGGGAACCTTCTACTCTTTGCAACTCTTGCCAGGAGGTGCATCCAGGTGGGGTCAGGCTCTGCTCCCAGGGAACAAGGGACAGGACAAGGGGAAACACCTCAAGCTGTGCTAGGGGAGGTTCAGGTTGGATATTGGGGCAATCCCTCCTGGAAAGAGCTGTGCAGCCCTGGCACAGGGCAGGGATGGAGACATATCCCTGGAGGGATCTAACCAGCCACGTGGATGTGGTACTTGAGGACATGGTCAGTGGTGTGACCTTGGCAGTGCTGGGAATAGTAGGACTTGCTGGTCTTAGAGGCCTTTTCCAACTTGTATGATTTCATGGATGTTCCTGCAGTCAGCTGGTAGCAAGAGAGAAAGAGCAACTCCATCTGGGAAAGCCTTTCCTCCTATTCTGAAGGAGTGATCTCTTCCCAGGGAGCAGAGAGGATCCTGCAGGAAGCATCTAGGGACTGAGAGGCTCCTTCAGGGCCAAGTCTGTGCTCAGCAGGTGGGAAAACACAGAGCTGTGAGCACCTTCTCCAGGCATGTAGTGTCCTGCCTCTGCCTGGAGGGAGGAAGAGGGAGTGAGCAGGAGCTATTGATGGTGCCAGGAACAGCAAACACAGGAACATGCTGCTCTGCTGTCCCAGAGGAACACCCATGGCCCTCCAGAAACACATTCAGGGACTGGTTTTGGTTGGAAGAAACATTCAAACCCATCTAGTTCCACCCCCTGCCATGGGCAGGGTCAACTTCCACTAGACCAGGTTGTTCAAAGCCACCTCCAATCTGACCTTGAACACTTCCAGGTTTGGGACATCCACAGCTTCTCTGGGCATCCTTTTCCAGTGCTGCATCACCCCCACAGTAAAGAATTTCTTCCTTATATCTAATCTGAACCTACCCTCTTTCAGTTTAAAGCCATTTGCCCTTGTCCTACCAGTACATGCCCTTGTCAAAAGTCTCTTTCCAAAT
>NW_008676805.1:9543-9815 GCF_000695815.1 Acanthisitta chloris | reverse complement strand
CATCTAGTCCCACCCCCTGCCCTGGGCAGGGACACTTTCCACCAGCCCAGGTTGCTCCAAGCCACGTCCAGCCTGGCCTGGAACATTGGAATAAGCACAGAACTGTTCATTCATGTCCTCTAAAGCCCTTGCTGATCTCCTCCATCCTAGGCATGGCTCCTGAGGATGAGTGGAACCTGCTCTACGTTGCAGTGACACGTGCCAAGAGGTGTCTGCTGATGTCCAAGTCCCTGGAGCACCTGCTGGAGATGGCTGGGGTGAGTGGAATCTTT
>NW_008676805.1:2516-9520 GCF_000695815.1 Acanthisitta chloris | reverse complement strand
AAGATTTAAGGCCCTGATTCCTGCACCTAAGGATTATTTTAGGATTCTTACTTTGCTTCCTTCCTAATAAGCTGCTCTTGGATTCTGCTTGATTTTTGGTATCATTCTGCTAAGAAGAAGTTTTTTTTCCTGTGAGGGTGGTGTGACACTGGCACAGGTTGCCTGGGGAGGCTGTGGCTGCCCCAACCCTGGCAGTGTTTCATTCCAGGTTGGCTAAAGCCTTGAGCAACCTGCTCTGGTGGGAGGTGTCCCTGCCCAGGACAGGGGGTTGGCACTGGGTAATGTCTAAGCTCCATTCCAACCCCTTGACACACTATGAAACTCTCATCAAGAGTTTGGTGGTTTTTTTGTTTCACTTTTAACACACCATTGTGCTGCAAGTCACTTCTTAGGGGGTTAAAGGGAACAACCCGTTGCAGTCCCTCAGCTCTCTCTGAGTGCTCTTATTCCCTTTTTCCTTGTATTTTTTTTTTTAGGAGTATTTCCTTCGTGTGGAGCTGCTGAGTGAGGCTGCCAAGGATGGAGCTTCCCTTGCTTGCTATGTGCCTCAGTGTGCAAACACACTGCAGTGCAGCTCCAGGCTGGTGGTGAAGAAGCTCCCATTGACCCATGTATGTCCTTTCCCTGGGATTTGGGGATTGGGAACCTCTACAAGCTGCTCCAGTCCCTGTTTTGGGCAGGGAGCATTGCATGGAAACATTCCAGAGCTTCTCTCACTTGCCACAGTGTGCAAATACACTGCAGTGCAGCTCTAGGCTAGTGGGGAAGAAGCTCCCATTGATCCATGGAGGATGTCCTTTCCCTGGGATTTTGGGACTGGGAGCCTTCATGAGCTCGTCCAATCCCTGTTCTGAGCAGGGAACATTCCATAGCTGGATCTCAGGTCCTTCTACTCATACCTTGGGGATGATTCAAGGTGATGTTGCACTTCCCACAGTTCCACTCAAGCCTCAGCCTCTCACCTGACCCTCGCTGTGGTCTCAGGTGGAGCCAGTTTGGGGTTTTGTTGTGTCACATCCCATATCTGACTCTTGGAGCCTCTGCTGAGCCCATGGAACATCCATCAGGGGTTGGCAGAGCACCTCTCCCCCCAGTGACAACCTGGATCTTGGGCCCAGGTTTGGCTTGGATCCCACCTTCTGGCTCTGGGGTGGATCCTTGTCCAGAGGCTATGCTTGAAGGCCAAACTCCAGAGTTAACATGAATCTATGGAGCTTCAGATCCAGGACAAGAGACAATAGATGGCTCTGAGCCATCAGTAGGTGACACAGCACTGATAGGACATGAGGAAACACCTCAGGTTGCACCAGGGGAGGTTTGGGTTGGATATTAGGGAAAAATTCTTCCTCAAGAGGGTTGTCCAACCCCCAGGGCAGTGCTGGGTCACCAGCCATAGGGATGTGGCACTCGGGGACATGGTTTAGTGGTGGCCTTGGCCATGCTGAGGAACAGTTGATGATCTTAAAGGTCTTTTCCAACCTAAATGATTCTGATTCCGTAAGGGATTGCCATGCTTTGGGCACATTGTTCTGTTCCCTGGGTGTGAGGGAGCTGTGCCTGAGGCTGGAAGCAGAAGTTGTGTCCCTCCAGCTTTCTTCTTCCCTGAGATCTCCTCTCTCCCTCCCACAGAGCAATGGCAGCAGAGATGGAGGAGGTTTCCTGTGCCACACTTGCACTCAGCAGTGCTTTGGCTCTCTGACCCCTCTCACCTCCTCCTCAGCACCTCAGCAACAGCCTGGCCAGCTCTGAGGGAAGCCTCCAAGAAGTCCTGTTGATACATCCCAGCTCCGAAATCAGGTGGAGGTTGGAGCAGGATTCCAGCCCAGCTGTGAGAGGAGCTCTCAGAGGGAGGTGTGAGACCTTTCCTCCAGCCCTGCCTTGCCCTCAGGAGCTGTGCCCAGGCCAGGCAGAAGAATATGCACTGTCTAAACTCTCTCAGACACAACAGCTTGGATTTTGGAGCATTTTCCCCAGGCAGGAGCAACCAAACCCTGTCCACTCCATCATAGCACTCTGAGATCTCTGATCCACCACCAGAAGAGGAAATGCAATACTGGAAAGGACCCAAAGAAATTCTTTGTTCCCAGAGAAATGCACTTTACAAGGAACTCATTCATCGCTCCTAGAGGAACGGATTTTCCTTGAAGCCAAAGGGATTTCCCTTCTCCTGCAGCAAACCATGAGGGAAGAAACGAGGCAACAGCTCCAGATCTGCTTTGCTTTGGTTTCAATCTGATTCAAAGACAAACTGGAGAGTTTTTAACCCTCAAATTAAGTTTGTAACAAGAAAAAAAGAAAAGCATTAATACTTTATATTTTCCTCTTTGCTTCTGCTAAGAAGTGTCTTGGGCTGATTTCTTGCCCAGCCCTCACAGCAGCACAGGTGCAGGAAATCCTGGTGGATTCCCCTGTCCATGGGAAGACACTGTGGCTGCTTGTACCAGAACTCCCAGGATCCAAACTGGAGCTGCTTTTAGATGAGCTCTGCCCTTGGCTATGGGCCCAGAGAGTGATGCAGGAAGCTCCTGCATCCTGTTATCCCCGTGGGCATTCCTTGAGCTGGAACTGCTCCACTGCATCTCCTTCTGCTTCCCAGAAACATTCCCTGCTCTGCTTACATAGCATGGGCAGGAATTCACTCAGTGCTTAGATGTGGATGTTGGACCAGGAACCACCAGTGCTCCTTCCAGCCTGTTTTCCAGCCATCCCCTGGTGTAGAAATTCACCCAAGGCTTGGATTTGGATGTGGGTGTGGAACCAGGAGCATCTAGTGCTCTTTTCAGCCTGTTTTCCAGCAATCCCATGGCGTGGAAATTCCCCCAAGGCTTGGATTTGGACATGGATGTTGGACCAGGAACCTCTAGTGCTCCTTCCAGCCTGTTTTCCAGCCATCCCATGGTATGTTTGGACAGGCAATGCCACTGCTGGAGGGTTTGATCCCCAACATCCACAGTGCTGCTTCCTCCAGCTCCAATGGATCAGAGGCACGAACAGGATGAGTCACAGCAGCAAGGAAAGGACATGGAATTGAAGTTATTGGATGCTCCTCCTGCTTCCCGGGCTTTGGCCACCAGCTGAGACCTGGCAATTGTCACTGTTTGCCTCTGCAGGATGGGAATAGCTCTGCCTTGGGCACTGTGGAGATGGATTTGATCCCAACCCAGCTCCCCCCTGTCTTCCCCTCCCTCCCTCCTGCTGAGACACCCAGTCAGTGACCAAATCCACTGCTCTTTGTGTTCTTTTATGTACAGTATTTACACCTTGATACATCAAAAGGCACCAGGGTGGAGCTGCCTCTTGTATGGGAGAAGGAAACAAGTGGATGGAGAAAAGACGTCCTAGGTCATGTTATTGCCTTTGGTGGTGTCTGTAGTGACATCACTCTAGTTTGGGTTCCCTGGGAGCAGCCAGAGCTGGTGGCACCTGGAGCAGCACCTAAAGCCTCTGGAGGGTTCCTGAGGGCAGGATGGTGGTGCTGGCACCTTCTCTGTGAGCTCCGTGGCTGGAAGAGAGCAGGAGAGGAGAGGGATGAGGATGTGCTGAGGAAGGCTCAGCTGGGTCCCTCTGCCAGCAGCAGTGCTGCTTGAGGGGCTTGGGGCAACGTGGGGACAAACTGGGGACAGGGCTGGGCCTGCTGCTCTTGCTTCTGGGCAGGGAATGAAGTTTGGCTTCACCTCCTGCACCCCAAACCCCATCCCAACACTTCAACTCCATTCCCAGCACCCCAAGCCCCATTCCTGGCGCCCCAAACCCCTTCCCTGTGGCACACCCCTCTCAAGCCACCCCCAGGGCCACCTCCTCCAAGTTGTGGCTCCTGCTGCAGGACACCCATGGTGCTCCCCCACCCTCTCCTCACCCACACACCTTGGGGCTCTGGAGTGCTGTGATCCATGGGAATCACTTGTTGAGGCTGGGAAGAGCAGCCACATGTCCCCAGAGTGAGGATGCTCCATGTGGAGGACAACTGGAGATGAGGACATGCTCTGCTAGGTGTTGCCACCACTGAGGGAAGTGTCCAGCCTTCCATCCCAGCCTCGAGCATCCTGCGGTGCACCGAGTCGCCTGTTGGTGAGTGCTCAGCCCGTGGGGACACTGCCAGGGGGTGACACCTGGTTCTCAGGGGCAGGAGACACCATGGGGATGCCTGTGGCTGCCACCGTGTAGCTGTGACTTCGGTACCTGTGCAGGGGAGAGGGGATGGAGGAGAGAGGAAAGGGGAAGGGGAGAGGGAAAGGATAAGGAAGAGGAGATGAGGAGAAGGAAGAGGAGACAAGAGGGGAGAGGGAGAAGAGTGAAGTGTCACCAACACCCCAAGGCCTTCCCTTGGCTTTCTGGACAGCCTAGAAGCCAAGGACAAGCCATAACCAGGGTGGGAAGACCTCGTGGGGTTTGGCACACTCACAGTTTCATCCTCCAGCAGCAGCAGGCAACAATGGTGCTGACCACCAGCACCAGGAGGCCTGTGGGGGAGACACAGTGACTGAGGAGCATCTTCAGGGCAAGGTGTTCATCCAAACAGCTCCACAAGGAGCCAAACCCACTTTGTGCACAGCCCCAAGGTGCCATCTCCATCCCAGGAAGACATTTGGGTGCTGCATCCTTCCCCCTTGGTGGCATTGCCATGGCATAAAGCTCCCTCAGCCCCCTGAGGGCTTTTAGGCTTGAAGAGTCTTTAATTGGCAAAATAAGGGATTTGGTCATCTTACCAATGGAAGAGGCCAAGGTCTGTATGGAAACTGGAAGAGAGGAGAGAAAAGGACATTTTTAGGTGGGAATGCTGGAAGGATCCTCACTATAAACAGGGTTGGAGAGAAGGAAAATCCACTGGGACAGTCAAAGAGCCTTTGCTGGATGAAACTAGCCCCAGGGGTGGGTTGTCTTCTCCAGGGAAGTGACCTAACCTACTGCGTGATCCGTAGGGGTGGCAGGCAGCAGGGTGGTTTTCTCTCCCAGTGTGGCTGTCTCCAGTGCTGGGGACATCTCTGTTGGCATGGAGGTCTCCAGTTCATCAGGTGACTGGCTGGCAGCTCCTGAAGAGGGGCTCGAGGTTGGAGTGGCATTGGTGGTTCCTGAGGGGAAAATGGTGTTAGATCTTGTCATTCCACAAAGTAAATTACTTTGGTAGCTACTATTGCTTCAGTGAGGAGTTGAGGCAGGTTGGGAGGGCAACACACCCCAACCAGCAACTACTGCATGGGCAGGAGTCTGGAGCACAAGTTCATGAGGAGAGGCTGAGGGTGTTTAGCCTGGAGAAGAGGAGGCTCAGGGTAACCTTATCACTCTACAACTCCCTGACAGGAGGTTGGAGCCAGGTGGGGTCAGGCTCTGATCCCAGGGAACTAGAGACAGGACAAGAGGACACAGTCTCAAGCTGCACCAGGGGAGATTCAGGTTGGACATTGGGAAGAATTTCTTCCCAGAAAGGTTGAATAGACTCTGGAATGTGCTGCCCAGGGAGGTGGTGGAGTCACCATCCCTGGAGGGGTTCAAGGAGAGACTGGACATGGCACTTAGTGCCATAGTCTAGTTGCCATGGTGGTGTTAGGTCATGGGTTGGACTTGATGATCTCAGAGGTCTTTTCCACCCTGATTCATTCTGGGATTCAGTGATGTAATTTCACACAACTGAATTCATTTGGTCACTGAAACACTTTGCTTCCCACACCCTGGTGGTTGTGGTTTGGCCATGGTCACGGTCACACTGACCCCAAACCAAAGCCTATGGGTGCATTCACCCCTTCCTCACCTCTCTGGGTTCTCCTCTCTGTATGTAGCACAGTTGGGACCTCAGGGCTGGTGGTTTGTGGAGGCAGAGCTGGGTCTCCTTTGGGACAACACAACACTGGGACGCCATCAACATCA
Organism: Acanthisitta chloris; assembly: GCF_000695815.1. Taxonomy (NCBI): domain Eukaryota; kingdom Metazoa; phylum Chordata; class Aves; order Passeriformes; family Acanthisittidae; genus Acanthisitta; species Acanthisitta chloris. The sequence continues at coordinate 3,658 of NW_008676805.1, read as the reverse complement.
CCACCACCACCCACATCACCCCACATCCTCCTCTGCCACAGCAGTGCCAGAGGTGTCCCCACTGAGGCCTTACGGATGCACTGGAGCTTCACTTCGGTCCAGTGGGGCTTGGTGGAGCCCTGGTGGAGGACACACTGGATGAGGCTGGAGGTCCCAGCCTTGCGCTTGTAGCCTGGGTTGCAGGTGTAGCGCAGGAAGGTGTTGAGCTGAGTGTTGTCCCCCACGTCGATGTGAGCATTGGCCACGTCCTTGGGGCGGCTGCATCGTGGTGACACTGCAGGGAGGAGACAAGAGACATGGGGATCACTGCAGGGAAGTGACAAGAGACATGGTGATCACGAGACATGGAGATCACTGCAGGGAGATTGGACAACCTCTGGCCTTGGCTTGTTGCATTGAACTTTTCCCAAGAGGGGCAAATCTTGTTCCCCAGAGAGGTTGTGGCTGCTCCATCCCTGGGAGTGTTCCAGGCCAGGTTTGATGGGGCTTGGAGCAACCTGGGCTGGTGGGAGGTGTCCCTGCCCATGGCAGAGGGTTGGAACTGGATGATCTTTAAGGTCCTTCCAGCCCAAGCCATTCTATGGCCCCATGAAATCCTGCCTGGGGATGATTCTAAGGAGTTGGTGCTGCCTTAGGGGTGAGAGAGCCTCATCCAGCCTGCAGAGATCCATCTGGGATGGCTGTGGTGTGCGTGAGGAATGGAGAAAGGGATAAACTCAATTTCTGATGTGTTTGTGGTCACATGTAGTAACTCTTCTGGTCACCAAAGGCTTCCTGTGGAATTCCAGTCCCTCTCAGTGAGCATCCCAGGCCAGCAGCCCTGGCTGCATCCCAGCACCAGCAGCTGCTGCACTTTGGCTCTGCTCACCACCCACTTCTCTCTGCCTTCATTTCACAGCTGGATTTGAAAAGTTCCAGGCGCTGTCTGAGTCTTCCAAACAGCTCCCAGGGATTTTTTCCCCCTCTGGAGGCCACAGGCAGCTGAAACCTGTGTCACATGGCAGTGGCAATGGATTAGAGGTTGTGGCTTTTCCTTTCTCAGAAATGTTCGTTCTTCTTCTTCGGCCTTGGCTCGAGGTTGGTTTCCCAACAGGATGTTACTATTTTACTTCTGGGGCAATGGAGAAAGTTTCTAGGTTGCT
>NW_008676805.1:0-2498 GCF_000695815.1 Acanthisitta chloris | reverse complement strand
CCTGCTGCAGTGTGGGAATGGCTCAGCCATGATCCCACACTGGGAGCTCCTGTATCCCACTGTGAGCCAGCACAGAGAGGTGATGCTCCAGTGCTGGGATGGAGAGATGGGCAGTGGGGATAACACTGTCTACAGCCAGGCTGGAGTGGTCCTCAGCTGGGAGGGAGGGATGGATGGCCAGGATGGGAAGTATGGCCAGGATGGAGCCATGCACAGCTGGGATGGGAATTATGGCCAGGGTGGGAGGCACAGCATGGATGAACTGATGCCTAGTAGATGGAGTGAAATCCAGCTGGAATGAGCAGTGTCCAGCCAGGACAAATGCATGTTTGGGCTGGGATCAAGGTGGGATGGTGATGGAAGCACAGTGGGGATGGGAATGCAACGGGAGTGAGGACAGGAGCACAACAGAGATGGGAATGTCCTGGTCGCAGGGACAGGAACCCACAAGGAACAGGAGTGTGGCTGGGAGCATGACAGAGATGGAAGCACAGTAGGAATGGGAGCATGATGTGACCCAAGTGAAGGAAAAGCCTTTCCAGTGCCAAATCACAGCCACTCCTGCAGAGGAAGCACCGCAGGGAATCCAGCCAGAAGCATCCAAAGCTCCGTGAAAAACAGGGATGTGTGTGTCCTGCTTATGCCTGTCAGCTTCTAAACCTGCTTTCATCATCCCAATCCCTTCAAAGCACCTTTTTCCCAGCTGATTTGACTGTAAAATCCCTCCAAAAATGCCCCAAGTCCTTCAGCGAGAAGACCCTAATATCTCCTAATTATCCATGCTCTCCAGGATCATGATCTGCTGCTGTTGCTGCATGGATTTCTGCTTGTCTGATGAGACAAACCACTTGCCAACGAGGAAAAGAGGAGGAACACTTTGTGGAATCAGGTTTCCAGTCCTAGAGATGCATGGCCAGGATTTAGGCTTTTATCCCTTGGCAGGAATTGGATTCCCCATTGATGTGTGGAGTGATCAAAGACTCATTCCATGTTGGCCAAGCTCCCATATGAACCATGGTGCAGGGTGCCAGCCTTTCCAGGAAAATACCTCCAGCTGCCTTATTTCCACAGGAATTCCCTGTATCCTGCTGGTGTTAAAGATCCAGGCTGAAACATCCACAATATTCATGGGTTTTGCACTTGCATCCATTGAGTTCATGTTTTTATGTTGCTGGTTTTGTCTTACTCCATCGGTGATCTCAAACGACCCCAGGGAGGGTGAGCTCACCCTGGGAGGCAGGAATGGGACCATGTGCTGTCATCCCACGTCACACATATGTTCCCCTCTGGCTTCAAGGGGCTGCAGAGGGATGCACACCCCCAGAGAGACACTGGAGAATCCACACTGGGAAAACCTGACTGTTTTGCTTGGAAAATTATCAGGCAGGAAAAAAAAAAGCCACAGAGATGTGCTCATATTTTTTTCTGCTCATGATTTGAAAACCAGAAGGCAAAACAAGTAAAGAGGCATTTTTTTTGGAGGTTAAGCCTGGAGAATACATGAGGAACACCAAACTCATAGAAAGAGAAAAATGTTTTTCAGGCTTTAACTGGGAAGGATTTACAATGGGCCAACTGATGGAATGGGCCAGGGCTAGAAAGCAGGAGTGGGTCGAATACCCAGTGTGAGCATCGTGGAATACAGTGTGGCTGTGACATCCCACATCATCCAACTGAAGGAAAAGCAATAGATATTCTCCGCTAATACCTCACAAAACTCCATTTTCAGCCCCAAACAACAGCCCTGAGTCCCTCACTCCCACCAGGAGGGTTGTCCCAAGGACTGGGACAGGGTGCTCGGAGGGTTTTGCTTTCAAGGGAGGCTATTTTTAGCCTGTGCCTGGCAGCACACATGGCTCTTCTGGCTTCTTTCAGGCACTGAAGCTATTTTCCAGCCCTTGCTGCTCCTGTCATCCCTTTATAAATAGGGATACATGAATTCCTAAGATATTAGCAGCTTTGGCAGCAGACAGGAACCTGGAGAGGAGAGAGCTCTGAAGCTGTCCCAAAGCTCTGCACTCCCTTGTTTCCAGTGCTTCCACAGAAATCCTTCACAGGTCCATGTTTGCAGCTGATTGTTCCTGTTCCGACAGCTTCTCCTGCTGTTGCCAGAGGGTTGTTGGCATCGCTGGATCCAACAGCTCTGAGACATGATAACCCTTTGGGGAAGGTTTTCCCCAAAGCTGCTGTGTCCAGGGCAGGGAATGGAGCTGGGAAGGGGCTGGAGCAGCAGGAGAGGCTGAGAGAACTGTGGGGGCTCTGCCTGGAGAAAAGGAGGCAGAGTGAACCACTCCGGGAAGGACATGAGCACCCCGAGTGGGAGCTCGGGAAACAGAGTGAGCACCCTAATGACCCCGCGGGCACTCCGAGGAAGGTGTGAGCACCCCGAGCCTGGGAACCCCAGGAAGCAGCACAGCCTCCACATGGAGCAGCGTGGGCATCCCGGGAAGGGGGAGCAAACACCCCAGGGACCACGCGGGGAAGGAGTGAGCAGCCCA
>NW_008676804.1:0-5207 GCF_000695815.1 Acanthisitta chloris | reverse complement strand
CGCCCCTCAACGGGCTGGCTCCACCGGGCAGGGACCTTCCGCCTCCAGAGCCCTCTTCCTTCCTTTACCTTTCTCTTCCGCTTGCAGGTTCACTGGATTTGTTTTCCCCGAACGGACGGAAAAATCCATTTCTGAGCACTTCAGATTTTATCTGTGTGCATTTTTGTTTGATTCTGGGAGAGGGAAGACACTTGTGATGCATATCATTTAAGTACCTGGAACAGCCCTCTCTGCTGAAGTACCCTTGTTTTCTCCGAATATTTTAAATTCTTCTCTTCTCCCCCTTGACACCCCCACTCACCCACACATACTCCTGTTCATTCTGGAGAAGCTTTCCTCCCACTGACTCTCCCGGCAGACGGAAGGCCGAGAGAGCTGGTTTTTTTCCCGGCTGCGGAGCCATCTCAGGCTGTTCTCTTCCTCCTTCCAGGCTTAACCTTTGGCTTTGCCGGACTCCGTGCTCTCAAAAGGCTCAGCTTTGCCACGGCCAAAGCCGCCTTCCCAGGGCAGGAGGAAACTCTAACTGTCTGGCAAATCGGTACCAGATGGAGAGGAGCCGCCTTTTAATTTCGTTAGAACGTGCAGAATCATTAAGAAACCAGCAGCTACAGGCAGGAGGAAGGCGAGGCAGGGGCACACCAGCCCGTCAACCTACCCGGTGCGGATTAAAAATTTGGAGTTGGGGCATTGGTGAGGGTTATTTAAAATCTCGGTGACCACAGCCTGGACTCCTACAGTCGCTCGCACCCGCGGCCGAGGGGCCGGGACGACGCTGTGCAGCCCCAGCTGCAGCCGGTCACGGCCGACCATGTTTAGAGAAAATGTTATGATGTTTCGCCTGGAATGTAGCGCATATTATTATAGATAATTAATATGTGCCTCGACAAACTGAATTGCAAATGTACAGTGACGCAGTAATGCATTGCTTGGCTCCTGTCAGGCAGGGCGACTTCCCAGCCATGTCTGAGGCAATTCTGCCATCTCCTGGACAACCCTCGGCATAGGCAGGGGAAACCTTTCCCTGGCTTCGGGTGCCGCGTTTCCGTGTGATAAATGAGCGAGGGAGATTGCTTGGTCACATGCAGAGCAACTTTCGTCTGTAAACTGGAAGAATATGCCAGTGAAATTATAGAGTGTGGTCAGCTCTGATGTCCAGGCCGATCCGGATGCCTATTTAAAAAACACGGAAAAAAAAAAAGAGCGGAAAGGAGCGTGTGAAAGCAGCCCTCCGGGTCGCTCTGTTCCTCAGTGGTGATATTTCCTGTACAGACACAGTTGGGGGGACACCCGCGGCATTAACACGCCGCTCCCCAAACCAGCAGCCGGCTGGGACTGGAAAAAGCAGCACAAGTCCGTTCCAGGCTCTCCCTTCGCTCTGCTCCGCTCCGTGGCCTCTGCTCCGCTCCGCTCCGCCTCTGGAACAAGATGTTTCTGTAAATGTTTTTCCCTGCAGATTTAAACATAAACATCGCTTTCCGCAGCTGTGAGTGTCTCCAGCTACTCCGGGTTTTGCTTTGCTTTTTTTTGCTTTTTCTTTTTTTTTTTTTTTTTTTGGTATTAATTAGCTATTACAGATGAGTTAAATATTAATTGAAAGCTCTGTTTTCTCTAACCCCATAAAAGTTAGTTTGAAGTGTCACCTTTCTTTCCGGTAACTGGGAGCTCACATCCATTCCTTGTGTTTATTGCGGACAAAAATACAGTCTTTGAACTAAAAATGTTCCTTCCCTTCCGAGAACCGAAAATCAGAGTCAGTCTTTTCGTAAAAGGCGATCATGAAAAAACAAACTATTGCCCATCCTGTTAGGGAACAAAAAGTCAGAATACGAGTAAGCTAATAAGAGGGAGATTCAATTGGTAGGCATAACTCAAACAATTAAAATTAAAGGCAGTGGTCAGCAATATCCTCCAGCGGTGCTTGTGTGGTCCTGTGTGGTCTAGCAGAGAGCAATCATTTAAAGATTTCTTCCAGGGCAATGAAATTACTACAGAATTTACCCCAATTTCCCATTAAACAGAAAGATGAATTTGATTAGGAGAATGTAAAGAGGGACAGCGTCTCTGATCTCAGCTTAGAAATAAAACCAAGTTTAAAACTATGATTAACAGTGAAATAACACGGGAAATTAACCCTACCCGCTAACTAAGATCAAATTTTTAACGGCGGTAATGAAAGTGGCAAAGCCCCGGCATTAAGGCTTCGCTTGACGCCGGCCTCGCACAGACAAGGGGAGATTCTCTTGGGAAAGAGGCCGAGGACAGAAACTCCCGGTCCGCGTGCTGGATGGGCCCCCTAAGTGTCCCCCGTGTTTGTGGGGTGGCGGTGCCGGCAGCGGCAGGGAGCGCGGAGCCAGTGGCAGCCGCGGGGCTCGGCTGGGCTCTAGCTGGGTACTCCTCCCCGAGCACTCCAGTTCATTGTGAGTGTCTTTGGGCGCAGCATACTGGGGCCTTGGCTGTCCATCCACTGTCTCGCGAACTGCACGGTTTGGGAAAGGCCACGAGCCTTTGAGGATGCTCTCAGATATAATTTTACTTACTCTGGTGCTATGTGGAAAATAGGAGAGATAATGGGGCTCTTCTTTGATCTCTCAAAAATGTAAAAATGTGCATAGCTGCCCAAAATAACACAGTAATAACACTGTAAGAAATAATTTTCTTCTCAGAGGAGAAAAAGTCCTCACACAGAAGTTGTGAGATAGCAGCGGTGTACCCAGCTGAGGCTGACTCTCCTCTGCCCACCGCTGCACTCACATCCTTTCTGCTGCGGAACAGAAACTGGCATATTCTTTCTTGCAGTTTTCCGATTTTATTTATTTATTTGTTTGTTTAATCTCGGCGGGTTGCTCAAGTAATTCCGTGTTGTTACTGTTGTTACTATCGGTTTGTTGATGTATATTTGATTGTATTTTAAAGACAAAACAGATTGCGAGTTTTAGAAGCGTTTTTCTCTTAGGAGCGCTTGGGAGTGAAGATGAAAGGTAAGAGGTGTAAAAAGGGCAGACGTGCAGACCTAAGAGAATACTAGTCATTAGTGTGCCAGAATGACGATCCTGGTTCGATCGATTAAGATTTTTATTGCAAGCATATGCAGATGTATATAATGTAATTAGGGGCAGAAATACGTACGTGTACACTACACATTCACATCTCATAGCCACCACAGGTTATTCCCAGTTCTCGCTGCACATTCTTACCGTGGGTATCGTTCTGGCTCGGAGGGTGCTGCCAGCCGGCGGGCACCTCAAGCACGGGGGCTGCAGCGGGGCTGCCCTGTCCTCTCAGCAAATGTTTGTTTTCCTCTCATCTCTCCGCTGGCGTCGCAGCTTTGCCAACCCGCTCCGGCCACTTTTATAGGAGCGGAGACCATGTTTTCCCCTCCCCCTTGCGAGCTCAGTATTTTCATATTTCAAGTGTTATCATAAGTCTTTGAAAAAGTGGGGGGTGAAGAGAAAAGGGGGGGGACCTCTGTGGCTCAGTCGCTGGAGGCGGTGCTGAAATTACCGACTTTGAAGAACCTGTCTGCAAAGTTTCGTCCAATCGTTTCAGGCTTTCCGCTTATTCCCTGTTGTAACTAAATACCGCTGTAAGAACAGCTGAAGTCCTTTGTTGGAAATGTGTGATCGCAGTCTCTACAGATCTGGCTACGTTGGTTCTCTCTTGAATTTGCAATCTCCAGATTCCTTTTATTTTCCTAATTTGCGGGCTAATGGCAGTCAATTGGCGGCTCTGCCCACCATTTCCTACCCCCGGAGCTCGATCCCCTGGACTTGCTCAAGTTCGTGCGCAGCCCAGCCGCAGAGCCACGCGTTCGGCGGCGCGGCTCAACCTTACCTCCCCGGCTCCGTTCCAATCAACATCAGCTCCAACGGCAACAAGGAGTGCCTGGAAGACAACAATAAATATTACGCCCACGATGCGAGCTCCAAACAAGAGGAGAGATGCAGGCAGAGGCAATCTTTTGCAAATGACCCAACTGTTACTCACACAGCCAACTTAAAGCCCGTAAAGTATGACCACTCGAGCCTGCAGAGAAGCTTGCATGGTTCGGCTGCTCTATTTGAAGTGAATTCCTGCACTTCCAGCTTAAAAGAGGACATCAAGAATTCCGTCAACTTGAACCTGACAGTTCAGCCCGCAGCAGTCCAGTCATGCCTCAGATCTTCAGTGCAGGATGGTATGCCTTAAATATCTCGCTTTAGTTAGAAGCGACCTAGCTATACTTACTTTCTAAGAGATGCCTGTAATTGCTTTGTAAACTCCCTGTAACCCTTTCAGAACGATAATCGCTTAATCAGACTCGGAGGTAGATAGAAATTGTGCTGTCAGATGTGCTTTGCCCTATTTCCCGACCTAGTTTAGCCCTGTTATCTTGCGGTTTTCTTGCATATATTTGCATACCCAGACTTGATACACTAAATTATCGACATGTTTGTTGTAGGTTTGCCTTGGTGCCCCACCCAGGGGAGATCAAGAAAGAAACGGAAACCTTACACAAAACAACAAATTGCTGAATTGGAAAACGAGTTTCTCCTCAATGAGTTTATTAACCGACAGAAGAGGAAAGAACTATCAAACAGACTGAATTTAAGCGATCAGCAAGTTAAAATTTGGTTTCAGAACCGGCGGATGAAAAAGAAAAGAGTAGTAATGCGAGAGCAGGCTCTTTCTATGTACTAGAGCAGAGTCCGCCTGTTCCTGCATGAACTTGTGCCCGGAGTGTTCACCCCTAGAGTAGAGCGTATGCGCGAATGAGACGCGGGGAGTGTGTCTTTCTACCATTTAAACCAAATTCTCGAAACGCGTAGGATCCCTCCGTGAACTGGCAAACGCTGAGTTCTTAGCCAAGATGAAGAAGACGAGCTGGACCAGCAAGGGAACCTGTATTATCAGCTTTTTACCTTTCTTTCTCCATTTATATAGATTTTGCCCTGCATCTTACCCTCTCTTTCCCCGGAGAACAAGCGGTGCTAAACTAAGATCGATTTCTTTTATCTGTATGTAAACACCATTTTGCAGCAAAATAAAGGAATAACGTCTAGTAAAGACGTCAGCTCTGTGAGTCAAGGCTGCTCCCTTCATCTGCCGCCCTGCACGCCAGGGCGAGCCTGCGGCGCCGGCTTGTTTTGTGGTTTGGAGTAACCTGCTCGAGCAGCGATGGGGAAAGTGGTTAACAAATAAACCTTTTTCTTTGGGTTTTTTTCCCTATT
>NW_008676803.1:4035-13078 GCF_000695815.1 Acanthisitta chloris | reverse complement strand
CCCCTTTCAGGGAAAGTGAATTTTCTTTCCCTGTTTTACCAAACCAGTGACTAAGAACTGGGTAAAAGAAGGAAAGAAAATTTTTGAGGATTACTTTAGTGCCTTGAATTTTATCTGGCTGAACAGACTTGGAATTTTTTTTTTAAGTGAAGCAGCTTCAGAATGACAGTGAGAAATGGTTCAAGTGATACAAATGTCATCTGCATTTCTGTGAAGTGCCCAAAAATCCTTTCAACAAGCAGGGCAACGGATCACTAAAATGCAGCTTCCTTAGTCATTAAGATGGTCATTATTCTAGACTGAAAGTGTTGTGGTGAGGATCATCTCTTATGGGAAAATGTCAGATGTTGAAGGAGAGAATATGGAATGTAGGAGAGTACAGAAATAGGCTTTCTAGCATTAAATGTAGGTACCTATTGAAATTGACATCTTCGATTCCGTGTTCACATCCTGGAGGGATTATCTTCTGTGTCCTGGTCTCAAAGCACTTGTTTGTACTGTCAGAGGTCTCCCTTCCCTGCTTCATGCCTCCCTGATCTGAAATTTAGGCTGATGCAAGCCATCCCAATCTTGTACACATTGTTAAGTATTAGGTAATACTGCAATTCTGTGCCTTCTGCATCTGAACTAGTATTCTGCTCGTGTCATTTTTTGTTGATTTTTTGATGCAGTCTTGAGTGTGGCAGAGGGGCTCCCTGAGTAGTGTTAGCAGGATGCTTTTGACTTGCACAGTCTTCAGAGCATTTGTAGGTTGGACCTACAATAGCTGGTATTGAAATACCAGTACCAGTCTCTCACACCTCCTTGCACTTTGCCTCTGGGTAAAGGAGTGTCCATGCACAATGAAACATTTGTGGCTTTGGGGGAATTTTTAGTGTCCCTGGATGTGTCCTGTCAGCACTGCAAGCTGTGTCTTGCATCTCTCCATTTGTTTTGAGTGTGTTATTATTTATCTACACATTTTTTGTTAAACTTGAAACTCTTGAAATTGTTTCAGATCACAAGACCACCCAGCTCAACAAACAAACACCACTGGGAGTACTTCTACCACATCAACTTCAAGCAGTAGTACCTCAACACCAGCTTCAACAAATAGTAACCCTTTTGGCTTTGGTAAGAATTTTTGTTAGGTAGCATGGTGGGTATTTGCTGTTGGATTCAGGAAATTGTCACTGAAACTTTATTCTAATGTAGACAGAACTTAAGAAAACCCACCCAAACACACGAGCCAAAAAACTGATTACAGATATATATTGAATTTGTTGTGGAAGGTTTCTGATCAGTAAGTTACTGGAGGAAAGTTGTTTCCTTAATTTTATATAGAATCATAGAATTGTTTGGGTTGGAAAGAACCTTTTAAAGGTCATCTAGTCCATCCCCTCTGCAATGAGCAGGGACATCTTTAACTGGATCGTGTTGCTCCAAGCTCTGTCCTACCTGACCTTGGCTGTTTCCAGGGATGGGGCATCCACCACCTCCCTGGGCAGCCTACACCAGTGTTTCACCATGAACTTCAGACTTGTGCTATTTTACCTTCGATAGTAAGGTGCTACTGGTGTTATATTCTGTCACTATGGGTAATGAAACTCCTGTGTTCCTTAAAAGCGCATCTGAATTCTTATTAGCCGAGTATTGATGAATCATAGAAGTTGGACCCGTAACATGAAGCCAAGATCTGTAATAGAAGCAGCAAAATTGCTGCTAATCTTAGAGTTGAGTATTTCTCAGGTTCCAAGTCTGATAGGATTATGCATCTTCACTTTTATGAATAAGGAGGCTGCAGTCATTGACTTAATGCCTACTCCCATCATCGTAGTGGTGTTTTTGTTCCATTCTTTTTCATCTTACTCACATTTGGGGAGTGGGAAAGAGGTAGAATTGGAAAAGCCAATCATCGTAAGCAATTGATTTCTTAGGTGTAAACGGTTCTTCAGTCTGACTAGTACCTTCTGAAAAATTTTATTTGGACTCAGCAAAGGATGGGAGTTCAAAACATAATTAGCTCTTGGTGCATTGCTGCCAACTTTTAATTAGAATAGGGAATATGACTCATATTGGGAGTGCTTTTCTTGGTGTTATAGTCTAACCAAGAGAAGACAGATAAATGATTATTACAAATGCAATTGGTAAGTGTTGCTGGAGGGGGGTGGAACATGGACCCAGCATCCCAAAACTCAAACATCTCTTGTATCTTGGCTGTGGCAAATGAGAAGAAAAGCTGTTAGAATTGTAACAAGTGATATTTATTATACAGTTTGTTGGATTTTTAGTTATGTGTCTTGTTATTTAAAGAAGCAAACTCTTAGTTGCTGCCTTAGCAGCCATGCAAAGATGGGACTTTCCATTCATTTTCATTATTTTGAAGTGTGGGATATGTTGAGGTTTTTTGTATTTAGAAAGAACCTGGGTGTGTTTGGAAGTACACTAGAAACTGAAAGTTCAATTATACTTTTTTCATCCTCTTAAAGGTGGCCTTGGAGGTTTGGCAGGTCTGAGTAGCCTGGGCTTACATACTTCAAACTTTTCGGAGCTGCAAAGTCAGATGCAACGGCAACTTATGTCCAACCCTGAGATGATGGTTCAGATTATGGAAAATCCATTTGTTCAGAGCATGCTTTCAAACCCTGACTTGATGAGGCAGTTAATTATGGCTAATCCTCAAATGCAGCAACTGATACAGAGAAATCCAGAAATAAGTCACATGCTGAATAATCCAGATATAATGAGACAGGTATGTAGAAAGATGTGTTTGTTCATGAACTTTGATTATACTGGAAGTGTAAAAAACAGAGAAGAAATTTGACATGCTTAGTAGAGTGTAAACTTTCTGAAAGTATTTAGGTTTATTAAGAATCCATAAAAGGTTGTCATATACACAACTAATGTTTGTATTTCAAAATAGATGAATCATCCAGAAAATCTGCAGCATCATTTTGAAAGACACTGAAGACTGTAATCATGTCTTCTGAGGCTAGCATTGGATGTGCCTGTCTGCATTTGAAACCTGTTATCTAGTCAAGGAATTTACCAAAAGTAGTAATTCTCAAAAATACTACATATCTTCGTTTTATCTGAGTGCGGGCACTTTGAAGTGTTTTTAAAATTAGATGGTACATAAGATGTGTTGTGTGGTAGACGGTATCAAAAACCAAACAGATGCTTTTGAAGTGGTAGGTATTTGTCTTAAAGCTCATATTATGATCTGCCTGCTGTAATGATGTTAGAAATGGTAAGAATAATTGTGTGGAAAAGATGGAGAAAGAAAATATTAATTCATTCAGGGTTTTTCTTCTGTTTAGCCAGCCTTCTTGACCCAATCAGTCATGCTGGCTAAATACCGAGTTCTGTTGACTCACACTAAGGCAACAGCTTGATTCAGCTTTAATCATAATTTCAAACTGGATTAGACAGGGTTAACTGAGATATTGCCAAATGCTGATGTCTTCACTTTAGAATGGATTTCTTATTAATACAGATTAAACATTCCACTTCTCTAGACACTAGAACTTGCTAGAAACCCTGCAATGATGCAGGAAATGATGCGAAACCAAGACCGAGCCTTGAGCAACCTTGAAAGTATACCAGGTGGATACAATGCCTTGCGACGTATGTACATGGATATTCAGGAGCCAATGTTGAATGCAGCACAGGAACAGGTGAGAAAAGACTACAAATGACACCAAAAGTAAATATTTCTTTTAAAATTAAAGCATTTAAGTAATGTAAATTTCCAAATGTGTACGTGACAAAACATTTCTTGAAATTTGAAGTCACTATGTAGCCTTTTACTCTTGGGGGGGAAAGAGCTTTAAAAATCCTGTGTTCTTCTAGGTCTGAAGAAATACACTTTGTGTGATTTAGAAGCTATTTTAAAATCAATAAGTTTCTGTATTACTTAATTTTAATTCCTTTAAATCTTTCCCTTAAAATTTGGGAGGCCTAGTAAAATCCTTTTAAGAGTATGTTTAGTAACTGGGAACTGAACAAGAAAAGGCTTTGAAGCTGGAAAACAGTATGCGAGATACAGCCTTACTGTGATCAGAATACCAGTGTAGTAGCAATGCTGCTTTTAAAAAGAAATGTGATATAATTTTTTTGGAGGACCTAGTATCTCTCTGGTGTCTTTTCACAATATTTACATTTATTTACGGTCGAATGGTGAGTGTAACTGCCTAAGAGGCATCAACATTTATCTTCGTGTGCCATTTGGGAAGGTAATTTGCCATGTATAACACATAAAACCAGTCGACTTTAGTAGATGACACACGTTTGCTTTTCTTTCTCTGTAGTTTGGAGGTAACCCATTTGCTTCTTTAGTAAGCAATTCATCAGCAGGAGGGGACAGTCAGCCATCTCGTACAGAAAACAGAGATCCTCTGCCAAACCCTTGGGCTTCTCAGTCCAGCTCACAGACTTCCACAACAAACACCAGCACTAGTGATGAGAGTGGTGGCAGTAACAATGCTGAGAATAGCACTTCTGGCACTACAGGGCAGAGCTCAACTGGACCGAATGTGGGACCGGGACTAGGAGGTGTGTTTGCTGCAGTTGTGTATATTTGCACATACTTGGAAGCTCCCTGAATTGATTCTTGGATCAGAAAGAGTTCTTGATTCAGAGATTTTTATAGGTGTTTACTTTTGTAGAACATCTTACTAGTATGAAAAGTCCTCTGTAGAAAAACAGCTATGAAAAATAAGAGTTTTAATTATATTTGTATATTGCCTTAAAATAATAAAGGTAGGGAATCGCTAGATGAGTTGTACTATTTTTTCTGTTTTGAGGCAAATATGAAAACAGCTACTAATGTAGATACTTAATGGACTGCTTGTCAGATGCAGTGTCTGTCTTAATTTCTGGGGTAGATATGTCTGTGTAATTAGAACCACATTTCAGAGTCTAAAACTTATAAAAAAACCAAGTGGTTTAGATAGTCTGATTTGTATGATGATAGTCAGGATATTTACTGAAGTGGCCTTTTACTTCTTTTAAGCTGGTATGTTCAACACACCAGGAATGCAGAGCTTATTACAGCAGATAACAGAAAACCCACAACTCATGCAGAATATGTTGTCTGCACCCTACATGAGAAGCATGATGCAGTCATTAAGCCAGAATCCTGATCTTGCTGTACAGGTAAATTGCATTTGGTGTAGTAACGTATTGTGTGTGTTGAAGTAAAAATCCCCAAAATGCAAATAGCTCAACAATTGACTGTATTGTATGGCCCAGTGTTTACTGTTAATCCCTGAAATCATTACCCACTTATATTTTACAATTTGTCACAGTGGGTTTCTCCAGTTTGTAGTTGGACATCATGCCTGACATGCTTCTAAAATAACCTGTAATTTTGTGTATGCTTTGTACAGCCCTAAACTTGTGACCCAGCATAAGAAACTTAAACAAAACAAATGCTTTGGTTCTAATTCTGATAGATCTGTAAGGAACTAAATGCCCCCACTAGTTTGGAAGAAGTGAAGAGAGGGCACTTAGTGCCATACCTAGACATTACTGTGGTTTTAACTTCTCTTTTGTGAGCTGTACTCTCTGTAAAAATGAGATGTTGTTTTATGAATGGTATTGTAGAAGTGCTTTCAAATTCTACTTGAAGCAGTAGTATCAAAGGTCAATCCTGAACTGAGACTGAAAAAGCATTATCTTTTCTGTATTAAATACTCACTTGGAAATATCCTTGACTTGGTGGTATACACAGAGAAGCTATTACTTAGATCTGTAGTGAAGGCTGAGCAGAAAAGGGTTTTCTTGTAATACTTGGCAAGACTACCTCATTTTTATCTGGAAAGTAATTAATTTACAAAAAAACCCCAATGAAGCAAAACCAAAACAAACCAAAAAAAAGGGCAAACACCCCCAGAAAGTTTTGGCCAAAGGAGAAGTAGATGCTGTGAGGTTATTTTCATAGACTCTTACTATGTCAATAGTTGTTTTAAAACCTCCTGTGGATTTTACTGCTTGATCTTTGAATATTTTTGTCCTGTAGATGATGTTGAATAATCCTTTATTTGTTGGAAATCCTCAACTTCAGGAACAAATGAGACAACAACTTCCAACTTTCCTTCAGCAAGTAAGACAAGATACTAGTTGTTAATAAATGTCTGCTAGTCAGTGAGCAGTATTTGTAGCAAACTGGTGTCTCTTTGATCTGGCTAATAGCTAGATTCTGTAATATATTCTCATTAGCTTTATACACTAAGACTGTTCCTTGATAATATTCTTGCTTTAATGTCTTCATACCTTTCAAAAGTTAAACCTGACTGTTGTCTGTGGCTAGCACAACCACTTAGATTTGCTCTTGCCTCTTTGCTTAGAAGGAGTAATTGTTCTTACTGCACACCAGCCAGAGAACACCTGTTTGCAACAAGGTTTGTTTCACAAATTAAGAAGATTAGTACTTTTCCTGCTATTAGTTAAAGTTTCACAATGGTTTTTCTCATAGCTCTTCAAACCTGCCTTAAATGTTTGGAAAAGAGGTCTTACAGCATGCCTTGAAAGACCTGAGTCATTAGCTAATGCACAAGAAGTGAGTTCTGAAGATTTTTTTGTCTGTAAAGATTGCTGTACCACTGTCCTGCCCTCATACCTGGGCTGCAAGCACAGCGTTGGTATCTGCTTGGTATTAGTTGCCACAGTGTGTATTAGTACTGTGTTCATTAGTACTGTGTTCCCTAAATAGGAGCAAGAAAGATTTTTTTTTTTTTAAGAATTGAAAACTTAATCCACTGCATGAGGTCCATCATTAGGCAGTCCTTGGAAATCAGTTTAAATGTGCATTGCCAAGATCTGGCTGCACAGGAGGATTTATGAGTAAAATAATTAGAACATACATGAATTACTGTAGCAAGGTCAGTGTTCAGAAGATACTGTTTATATCGTTTCAACCAGATGAATGGCTGTAGTGTTTCATAATGCCACTGCTTTGTGATGACTCGGTAGTATCTGAGGAGCTAGTACCACATGTATGTTTTGAAATCTGCGAATAAAAGGTGGTTAATGAAGGTACAGTAGGAATCTTTTCTATTTCCCGTATCTCCTTCTCTGTGTTACCTTGGAGTTTATCTGCACAGCCAGTTCTCTGTTGTATTCACTGTGTAAGGTCAGATCATGAACAGCAGTAACAGGTGAGGTAAAGTGGAGAAATACCTGAGCATTCTCAGAATGTCGATAATATTACAACTTGTACTTCCTTGCTTATCTACTGGCATTTATATTACGGACTGGGAGATAAAAACCATGGAGTCTGAATAATGGAAGACATCTTCTGTGATGAAGGGCAGTTGCCCAGCAGAACTAGGAAAGAATTGCTACTATTGGAATTACTAGCATTAACAGAGATGAGATCCAAGTTGCCTCAGTGCTCTGAAAATTGTTAGGCCACCATTTCTGTAAGACAGCTTCAAATGTCAGACAGTAAGTCATGATTTAAATATTTGCAAAATGCAATTGCAGCAGCTTGCTTTGGAGAACTCCAGAAGTTTTCCTCTCTAAAATTTGAGCAACTTCTTCTGTGTATATGTTTAGTTACTCTGACTTTCACCTCTCAGGAAGATAAAAATCTAAGAGATGAATGGAGAATATTAACTTGGTGTGCTGAAGTCTCCTTAGGCACCTGTACTCCAAACCCAAGTTCTGCATGTCCTACTCTGCAATTGTGCTCTGCACCAGAGGCAGCTTGACCTGTGATTTCTGTGTGAATTAGAAGTGTTTTTCATGAAAAAGTAATTTGGTCTAGTTGCCAGAGGAGGGCAGCTAAGATTAATAAACCTGTCTACTATTTGAAGTAGCTCTGGCTGCCAAAAATGTCATTTGTAACTGAAACATTACTTTTCACTTACCTGCTGCATCTCTAACCAGAGGTGAGCACAAGCCATTAGTTTTAGGTTTTTATCTAGAATAGTTGGGGGTTTGGGTGTTTCATTCCAGAAATGAAAAGGATTTGTCTTTTAAATAATTTGTGGATATGAAAGCCATTTTTTAATTGAAGTCACAGTAGAGTGAGAAACCTTGAATATTGCTGGTATGTTTTGCAGTGTATTTATTTACATTTCAGGCTGTGAGGGCACTACAGATAAGAAAGCATGTACAAATAGTCATGGTCAAACTGCCATGATCTGAAATTAGCTGGGAGAAAGAAATGTATTACTTTTTCTTAGATGTCTGTTGGTCAAGTTTCATCACGTTCAATGTTGTTGCTTAGCAGTAGTGTGATATAAGAGACTAATTCTCGAATGATGTTGTACTAATACAGTCTTGTGGCTTTGAAAGATTGAGGTCTGTAATGAAAAACACTTTTGCTAGTGTGCTTCTCGTTTGAAAGGCTTTGTCCATATCTAGAGAGTTCCTTGGTCACCTTCTATGAAAATTTTCTCACACAAGAACAAATACCTGAAGGATTGAATGTAAACACTAAAATACAGAGCTGAAAAACAAGTTCTGAAATTATGTCAGATTCTGTAAGACATCTAGTTGAACATCTGCATATGATTAAGGGTTTCTTAATCATATTTCTTTTCCTTTTCTTAGATGCAGAATCCTGACACGTTGTCAGCTATGTCAAACCCTCGAGCAATGCAAGCTTTGTTACAGATTCAGCAGGGCTTGCAGACATTAGCAACAGAAGCCCCAGGACTTATACCAGGGTAAGAGTTGACCTTAGAAATTTAGACAGGAACTTTGTGTTATGAATTCTTTCTACATCTAGAGATTTGCACAGTTTCTATTAAAGATTCCTCCTCCCTTTTTTTTTTAGTTTAACTAAACTTGTTTTAGAATTTGTCACATTTTTGCTTGCTGTGCACTTCTAAGCAGTGATAACTCTGGTCTTTGTCTTGGTACTTTACTTAAATTGTCATCCCCTCCTTGACAGAATTAAATAAATGAGAAGAGACGAGCTAGTATTTATTATTCAAGTGGTGTATTTCTTTTTCTGTAATTTATACAGATTTAATCCTGGTTTAGGTGGATTGGGAACCAGTGGAGCTCCTACAGGATCCACTGCACCTAGCTCTGTTCCCACGGAAAATTC
>NW_008676803.1:3507-3978 GCF_000695815.1 Acanthisitta chloris | reverse complement strand
ACCTGGTCACCAGCAGTTTGTCCACCAGATGTTGCAGGCCCTTACTGGTGCAAATGCTCAGGTAAAGTACATCACTGCATTCTAGATTTATTTTTTTAAAATTTAATTTAATAACCTTATTTTTTAATTATAAATGACTGGAAAGGAGATTAACAGTTGAGGGGAGAACCACCTGGATGCTTCTGGTTAAAGGACAGCAGAAGAGGCTTAAAAGTGATGTTGCAGTTTACAAGTAAATGCTGAAAAAATAACAAATTTGCGTAGGAGTGTCCTCTGAACAGTTGATTTTTACACACTCATCTTCATACCCTTGAGTTTCTGAAATGCTTGTAAAGACTGAAGCAGATTTGTCAGTGAATCTTGTCACCTCAGTGTAGTGTGGGTTCAGGCAAGAGTAAATCATAAGCATATGGAACACTATTACCTCTTTGCCTGTATTGCTGACTGTTACTCCTTAGCTGTACCTCTGCC
>NW_008676803.1:0-3455 GCF_000695815.1 Acanthisitta chloris | reverse complement strand
TTTGCCAACATCCTGCAGGTTCAGACCGCAGTGCATTTTGTCATGATGCTGAGTGGGATTAGTGGTTTCCAGAGAGCTCCAGAAGTCAAGAAAGGGAAACACCTTTGCCAGTATTTGTAGGGTGGCGAGCAAGCTGGGCAGCATGCTGTTAACTCTCAGGAGTGCTGTGTGGAGCAGCACTCTTACACTGTGGTACATTCCCACTGTAGTGGCAGACTGCTGCTGGAAAGGGCCATCCTGTGTTTTCCTCCTCTGTTGCCACAGGGTGAGTTAGTTCAGCTGTGCTGATCTGACAGATTTTTTTCTCTTGTTATCTACCATGAGAAAGCATAGGTGGGTGTTACTGCGGCAAATCTGATTCTCATATATTTTCTTTTATGCGGTCAGATCTTATCCTGCCAAGTCAACATGCTGCTTAGTTTTGTCTGAGAGAAGCAGGTGGGGAACAGTTCTTAAATTTCAGGTTATGTTTTTGTTGTATTGGTTTGGAACCGTATGCAGATTTTAAATGCAGGTGGTCATTTATTAATATATGAATTAGAACAAAAGGAAAATTAGGAGTAGCTGTGCAAGTTTTGTGTACCAATCTAAATTTACGTATTGATTTAAAAAAATGCTTTCCTGCATATTAGTTCCCTGTAATTGTCCTGAATTAAAAAATGCCTCTGAAGGCCGTACTGTTGAATTCATGTAGAATTTTTCCATGAGCATAGGTAAGCAGGAGCTTTATATAAAGCACAGCTGTCAGTTTGCCTTTGACTGAAGCTTTCTAACAATGAGAATTTTGGTGATTCTGGTCAACAAATATATGGAGTGTTAGAAAAAAAAGGTGATTTTTGTGTCAAGAAGAAATACAGCCTGTGATGTTCAATATTGTTCACAGCAACATCACAATCCTTGCTGTTCCACATTACTAGGTTGGGCTGGACTCTTGTCTTTTAAAAAGATACCTATATGCATCTCTTTAATAAACTGTTCACTGGACATAAGTTTACCCAATTTAACTTTAATCCTCTTTTATCAAATAATCAGCTTTTCCTGCAGTTCGGGAATGTTATATAAGCGTAGATACTCTTAAAATTTTAAAGTGCTGACTTTTTAAAAAAACTTCAATTGTTCACTGAATTTCTCAGAGTGTATTTTTAGGAACTTGAAAAAGGTGGTCAGAATTAATAAAGACAGAGTGGTGCTGAACTAACCATGTTTAAATCCTGTATTTTGCTAAATGTGTATTATGCTTTTATAGCTTGAAATTTTGTTTTTAGCAGTTGCAAAATCCAGAAGTTCGATTTCAGCAACAACTGGAACAACTGAGTGCAATGGGCTTTCTGAACCGTGAAGCAAATTTACAAGCACTAATAGCAACAGGGGGAGACATCAATGCAGCTATTGAAAGGCTGCTTGGCTCTCAGCCTTCATAGCAGTGTTTCTTTGAACTTGAAAAAATGTAATTTATTTTTGATAACAGCTCTTAAATCTTTCAGATTGCTTTATCTCATTATGACTCTTGGGTTTGTCTTATTATAACTAAAACCAGTCTGATGCATTTGAAGGTGGAGTGCAGTAGTTTTCTTCAAACAGTGGGAATCAATGCATTTTCACTTTCTTGAATGCATCAGTTCTTCCGCATTATTTGTGATTTTTTTCAAACAGTATCAGCTTTCACTGAAATTGTTTGTTGGTTGAACAAGTTTTGTCTGACCTACAAATGGCCAATTTACAACTTAACCAGTAGCCTTCAGTAGTAATTTATGTAGATTACAAATTAAAAAGGAAACAAATTATTTGAAGCTGTGGGTACCAATCCTGCTTATTGTGATTTTGGCATGTTTTCTCTCTTGACTAGCAAGATGCTGAAAGATTTATACCACTTGAGTAATCTACCATCTTTTGCTTTAATTTGTATAAAGTATAAACACAATATATACAATGGGGAGAGCATATTTCTAGAGACTTACACTTTACAATAGAATGAGACTGTAAGTAATGTTAAAAAACCAAAAAAACCCAAATCAAACACAAAAATAACAAAACAACAAACACACACACAAAAATACCCTCAAGACCGAAAAAAGAAAAACAAACGCAGGAGAAAACGTCATAAGACTTGGATTTGATATAGAATCTTCCAGGATCTTTTGCAACCATCTCAAAAAAAATGTTTAAGCAAGTTCAGTTAAAATATATAGAATCCTTGTTCTGATTATCTCTTTACATTTAACTGTACAGAAACTTGCATTATTACATTGTCTCAGTATTCACAGAGATTAACTGTAAATTATTTTTGTCATTGTGCAGAGTATAGGGGCATGTCCTTTTGCTCTGGAATTGCTTCTAAGGCTTTTTGGCTTGTTCCATTGAGATTCTAATATGTATCCCAATTTGTAATTGGAGACATTACTTTCATTCATGGTCATGTGATACTCTAATTACTTCTAACCACCAAGTAAATAAATACTGTATATCTTTTGAGTTTCTATTGGCAGTCACTTCTCCTGTGCACAGGTAATAAATAAATTTTAAAATCTATAAGCGTCTTGTCTTGATCATTATCTAGCATTCAAAATGACTGACCAGCTTTAGAGCATTTGAGTGCAAGCTCTGGGAATTTTCACCAGCTCTGAGCTAAGATTAGTAAACAACTCTCGGAGTGTGAGGTGGTGGGAAGAGAGTAAGAGGCACATGATGCTGAGGACCTCTAGCTTAGATGAAGTGGGGATAGCAGAATAAAATAAGAAATTAATAGCATCTGCTTTTTATGATCTTTTGTGTCAGTGTAGTTGTGAACATGCAGACTGAATTCCTGTATTGCTTTTAAACACTGCTTTTGAGCACTCTTTTGACAGTACAATTTCAGTTTAAACAAATGGTTTAAAATTTTAACTTTAACTCAAAGTTGTTGATCAGTTTGATGAAGCAAAATTATAATGCAATATTGTGGACGAAGCTGAGCACATTTCAGCATTTAGTGAAATTTGAAAAATGTCTGGCAAAGCCATGTATGCAGTTTGGCATTAGGTGCACTATATCATCACAGAAGAGAAGTTATACTCACTGTCCAATAATCCTGTCTCTTACTTTGCCATTAAGTAGATTGATCAAATACTGCTGTTGCATGGTACTGGGAAAGGTTCAAGAAAGTCTCATGGCTGGCAGCCTCTGCCTTTAGATCAAAGACTTACAGATAACAGCAGCACAGAGTGTTAAACTGAATTTCACAGATTTTATTTTAGTCTAATTTAACATAGTCAAAACATTTGAAGATAGCTACAGTTTGGATTAAAAATTGTTATTACTCCTTTATCCTAGCCAGGGATCAGATCCATCCACCTACCTTCACAGTGACTTCTGTTAGAAGGGGAACTTTCATTACCCTAAGTGCAAGGCTGTGCTAGAACTGTAGAATACTTTGGGTAGGAAGGGACCTTAATGATTGTCTCGGTTTGAGAGACAGG
>NW_008676802.1:4779-5325 GCF_000695815.1 Acanthisitta chloris | reverse complement strand
CCGCTTGCACCTGCAGCCTGCGGGTCTGGGCAGCACTTATCACCCACAGCAGAAGTGACCCAGGTGGGCACTGGGTGACAGGTGGGTGCCTAGGACAAGCTGTTGGGCTGGGGAGCACATACCTGCCAGAACACGGCTGCACACAGCATCCCTGAGGCTCTCCATGGCTGGGAAGTGCAGGCTGCTCCCTGGCTGCACCAGGAGCACATCCCCCTCTGACACCTGCACAGACCCCAGTGGAGGAGCACAAGTCATGGGGAACTCAGGGCTGTGACTTTCCCCAGGCAGGGACAACTGCCCACATGACAAAGCTGTCATTGTCCTCCTGCATGGAGGGGACCCCCATCCCTTGGGGAAATCCCTCCTGCACACACCCTGGCATCACCAGGAGAGACAGCAAAATGCTTCCCTCTCCTGCTCTCCAGTCCTGAGATACTCCTTTCCTTGTGCTCTTTGATAGGGGTCCCTGTGCTGCACCCACAGCAGGCTGAGGACACAGGAGAGGGTGGGAACAGGGCAGAAGCATCCTGCACCCCAACACCTCAC
>NW_008676802.1:2293-4616 GCF_000695815.1 Acanthisitta chloris | reverse complement strand
ATGTCACGCAGAGAGGCACAAGGTCCAGCCCTACAAGAGAGATCATCCAGGCTCAGCTGTGGCTCATCCTCATGCCACAGGGCCCCCAGCGACAGCACCTGCTCTGAGGGCAGAGCTGGGCTGCACCAGGGGATCGACT
Organism: Acanthisitta chloris; assembly: GCF_000695815.1. NCBI lineage: Eukaryota > Metazoa > Chordata > Aves > Passeriformes > Acanthisittidae > Acanthisitta > Acanthisitta chloris. The sequence continues at coordinate 4,477 of NW_008676802.1, read as the reverse complement.
GCCCCTGGCTCCTGCCCTCACTCTTAACCCTCCAGAGCGTCCTGAAGATCCCAGCGTCGAACATGGGCACCACAGCCGAGATGATGACAGCAGCCAGAGCCGCTTTGGGGATGTAGTAGAAGAGCGAGGTGAGATATGCCAGTGAGAGAAGGACCAGGGCACCTGTGGGACATGGGGAGCACCTGAGCCGTGGGGTCCCTGATGCCCAGGGCTCCAGGCCCTGCAGAGCTGCCCACGGCAGGGTCAGGGCTCTACCTGTGACGAGTCCTCCCGCCGGGGTGCAGACCCCGGACTGCGCGTTCACCGCTGTCCTGAAATGCAAACCAACACATGTCCCAGGCTGTGCAGGGGCTGCCCACTGGGGGCTGCACGATATTCCACCCAGGATCTTGCAGAGCCCCCTCATCACACAGCCCCAGTGAGTGTCCTGTGGGTTGGGGTAGCTCCCCATCCCTGCTACCCACCGGCCAAAGCTGCCCGTGATGGGATACGATGAGACGAAGGAACCCAGGATGTTGGCAACACCTGCAGTGGGGAAGGAGAGGGGCTGGGTGGCATCACCAAGGCCATGAGACAGGTCTGTGTCCCTGTCACCACCTCCTCTATCCCCAGGGCTGGATCACTGCCCATCCAGCCTGTACGTGTGACTTAGCTTGCTCTGGAAATTCCTATGCCGTGACAATGGCTTGGGTGGAAGCAGCATGCAAGGTGAGACAGGGAAAAACTTCAGGTAGAGGTAGGACTGCTACCTCTACCTGAGATGGGGATCTCAGGTAGCTTAGGGACTGAGACACACAGTGGTACTGGGACCAGACCCCCACCCTGCACCAAGCAGCCTCTTACCCAGAGCCAGCAGTTCCTGGTTGGGATGGATCCTGTAACCATTCTGCGAGGCTGAAAGGAGATACTGGCATCAGCCTGAGATTCCTGCAGGCACAACCTGCCATGTGCACAGAGCAGGGCCAGCAGCAACTGGAGCAGTGTGAGCCCTGTCCTGGCACTCCCCAGGCACAGGAGCACCCTGAGACAACACTCATCTCCTGGGCAGATTTCAGCTGTGCACCCCACGGGACCCCTCCTGCCAGACCACATGATGAACCAGGCTTGGTATGGGCAGCCCAGTCCTTCCCACTGCCCTTAGCACCCTGAGTCCTTGCAAAGCCCCCTCCCCAGCACCCCAAGCCCTGCAGAGCCCCCTCCCCAGCACCCCAAGCCCTGCAGACCCCTCTCCCCAGCACCCTGAGCCCCTGCAGAGATCCCCCACAAGTGCGGGGCAGGACCCTGGCACAGCCATACCAAAAGCCTTGGCAATAGCGATGGTCTCCAGCAGGCCCATGAGTGGAACCACGGCCAGCCCGACCCCCATGTCCTGGGAGGGAAGGATGCAGTGAGGAAGGGCCAAGTGGGGCACCACTGTAGAGCCTTGTACTGCTACATGGGGAGCCAGCACAAGAGATCCCCCACAAGTGCGGGGCAGGACCCTGGCACAGCCATACCAAAAGCCTTGGCAATAGCGATGGTCTCCAGCAGGCCCATGAGTGGAACCACGGCCAGCCCGACCCCCATGTCCTGGGAGGGAAGGATGCAGTGAGGAAGGGCCAAGTGGGGCACCACTGTAGAGCCTTGTACTGCTACATGGGGAGCCAGCACACGCAGGGGGAACAGTCTCCAGCCCAGCACCCCCCTCCACCATGGTCTGGAAGGACACAGTGCCGTTGGGTGCCACCAGGGAGAAGCGAGGCAGCCGTAAGGGAGGGAGGCCCTGGGGGATGGGGCCAGTGAGTGTGAGGGGCTGGGAGCCCATCACCTGGAAGGAGTAAGCAACCAGGCCAGCAAACAGGACGACGAGGGCATTGCGTGCTGCAGCAGAGAGAACAATCATTGAAACCTGCCCCGAGTCCAGGGCAGCAGGAGAGATGGCACGGGGTTCCAAGCCTTAGGAAGGGGCATGTACAGTGACAGGAGCACCCTCGGGACTTTGTCCTCCCCGACCCACCTCCAGGTCTTGATTCCTGTCAACTTGGGCTTTATATTTTGGGCAGTCTCTTCCCTGCCTCATAGAGACAAGCCTGTGAGAGGGATGTCCAGGAAACAGAACAGGGCAGGGGATGACTGACACACCTGTGGCAGAGATCCAGACAATCCAGTAGCTGAACCTGGTAGCCAGTGGCTCCCCAAAGGAAG
>NW_008676802.1:1960-2283 GCF_000695815.1 Acanthisitta chloris | reverse complement strand
GGTAGCCAGTGGCTCCACAGAGGCAGCTCGGGGCAGGCGGTTCTTCATCACCCGGAGCACTGCCAGCGCAGCCAGGCAGGACAGCCCCAGCACGGGTAGCCAGTGGCTCCACAGAGGCAGCTCGGGGCAGGCGGTTCTTCATCACCCGGAGCACTGCCAGCGCAGCCAGGCAGGACAGCCCCAGCACGGCACAGCATCCCCAGCCCAAACACAGTGTCCCCAGCACTGCAACAGGCACATCAGTGCCAGCCCCAGCACAACATCCCCAAACACAGCATAGCATCCCCAGCCCTGCAACACGCACACCAGTGCCAGCCCCCGCC
>NW_008676802.1:0-1682 GCF_000695815.1 Acanthisitta chloris | reverse complement strand
GCACATCAGTGCCAGCCCCAGCACAGCGACCCCAGCCCTGCAACAGGCACACCAGTGCCAGCCCCAGCACAGCATCCCCAGCTCCAGAACAGCATCCCCAGCCCTGCAACACCCACGTTAGTGCCAGCCAAACACGCCGCAGGGCACATGGAGAGTCCCGCAAAGCCCCAGGGGAGGGCGGGGCTCACAGCGCTGGGCAGGCACAGCGCAATCAGTCCAAGGTGTGACCAAAGAGGCAGAAGCAGAGCAGCAGAGCCCAACACGGCTGCAGGGGAGGGAGCAGGGGAGGCGTGGGGACGGTGCCGACCTGGTCTCCCCGATCCTCCGCAGTGTCTCATACACCTGCAGGAAAAACTGCCGCGGGATGCCCTGCAGCCCCAGGATGTTCTGTGCAGGAAGACAAAGCCTGGTAACAGCACAGCACAGCCCGAGCTGCTGAGTGCCACGGCCCGTGGAGCCCCACTGCCCACCGTGACCACAGACATTAGCCAACACCAGGCTGCGAGCTGCTGGCAGAGGCTCTGATTTGGGTTAACCACAAAGGAAGTGCAGCAGCCCCAGAAGAGCTGGAGGGCCTCAGGTTCCCAAGAGGCCAGTGAGGGCCCATTGGGACTGCAAGCCACCCCACCTCCCTTTGCCACAAACCCACTGTGCCAGAGAATCACCCAGTGCATCCTGCAAGTCTAATGACCATCACCTCCCACCCAAAGCTAATGTCCTGGTTTTACTGGTGTCCTGGATGCGACTAGCTGGTCACAGGCAGAGAGGGTGTATTTGGCTTGGTCTGCTCAGAGCAGAGCCCTCAGAGACCCAGTAGAATCCCCAGCAGGGGGTCCTGTGCCCCCTTTAGGGCTCCTTCCTCTAGCACCGAGCACATTACCCAGCCCAGTGCTAAACATCTGAGTTCCACAGCACTAGAAGAGAGCAGGTGAGGTATCCAGAGCAAAGCAGACCCTACCTTGATCTGGTTGAAGCTAATGGTGATAGAAGCAGCTGATGTAAACCCTTTAATGACAGGGCAGGAAATGAAATCCAGAAGGAATCCTGCATTGGGACAAGCAGCAGTGAGCACGGGGTGTCTGCATGCCCACAGAGCTGTCACAAGTGTTAGCAGGATAACCCCAGTGTCCCGGCGAGCAGAGAGGAAGGGGGAACAACTACAGGATGTACAGCAATATCCTAAAAACACATGGGTATAAGAGAGTATCTCACCGAGGTTTAGGAGCCCCATGGCCAGCTGGATGCAGCCGGAGAGGAAGGTGAGCAGGATGGCATAGACAGGCTCGTGGAACGCGTACGAAGAGACGAGGAGTGACATGATGGCAGTGGGACCCAGAGTCACATCCTTGGCAGTGCCCAGGAAGCAGTAAACGAAGCAGCCCATGAAGGAGGAATAGAGGCCATACTGCAGGGGAGCAGAAAGGGCACTGGCATCACGCTGGGAGCTGGGAGGCACTTCCTGAGCAAGGAGGGCTAGGCTACCCTTGGGTCACTCCAGGTCCTTGGGCACACACATGGGGTCAGGGGCTTCCTGCCCTGCGAGTCCCAGGGTCAGTCCTTAGTCCCCCAGCCCAGCCCTGCCTGCCACACTGCCAGGCTGCAGGAAATTCCAAGAGTGAGGGTTCCCCGACCCACGGGCACAGGCAGCTCGTGGAGTTGGGGGTCCCCCGGTCTCAGCCCCG
>NW_008676801.1:10075-11326 GCF_000695815.1 Acanthisitta chloris | reverse complement strand
GGAGGGCGGCAGGGAGCTGGTGGAGCTGAAGGTGATCTGGAACAAGAACAAGTACGACGTGAAGTTCTGCCTGGACAGCACGGGGGCCGAGCTAAAGCAGAAGATCCACTCGCTCACAGGTCTGTCGGGGCTCCCCCGCCCGGCCGCGCCTCCCCCGGCCCTGCCGGCTCCTAATCGCTGTGCTTCTCCCCAGGGCTCCCCCCAGCCATGCAGAAAGTTATGTTCAAGGGACTTCTGCCAGAGGAGAAAACGTTGCGGGAAATCAAAGTCACAAACGGAGCAAAAATAATGGTCGTGGGCTCCACCATCAACGACGTGTTAGCAGTCAACACACCCAAAGAAGCTGCTCAACAGGAGGTTAAGGCTGAGGAGAACAAAAAGGAGCCACTTTGCAGACAAAAGGTTATTCATGTCTCTGTACTTGGTGGTGTGGGGGAGCTGTAGGAGTTACATAGTTCTCTTGCAGGTCCTTTGGGTCCTGTTCCTCGTCAGAGCCTTCTAGGAGTTCGTGTCTGACAGCTCAGTGAGGGAAGGGCTCTGGGAAGGGCAGATCCAGCAGCAGAGAGTGTTTAGCCTGGCAGAGGTTGAGGCTTTCCAAGGCACTGCCTGTGTCAAGCACAGCTCAGTGTTTTGGACAAGGAATGGTAAATAATGGGAACCTTTGATGGTTATTAGTACACAGTCCAGGTTAATTCTGTCTAAAGCATAACTGATTCCTATTGACAAAAAAGAGTTTGATCTCCCAAAACTGATTAGAATGCACTCCAGGACAGCAGCTCCTGCAGCTGTCCCAGCACTGCAGGGCACGTGGGTGTTGATTTCTCTCTCACATCCTGAGCACAATGAGGTTGGTTTGGCGCTGCTGCAGCATGTGGGGCTGGTCAAGGACTTCCAGCTCAAGGTATTACCAGCCCTGTATCTCTCTCAAAATAAGTTTGATGAAAACTAAGTAGTGCATCACTCAGCTGCATATGAAACATGTTGTGGTTGTCTGTGATTTGTCATAGTTCATACTCCCTGTGAGTCGCATCGTTGCTTCAAGATGCTCAGCCAGGCACAAGCTGTAAGCATGGATTTATTAGTTCCTGCTGCTCTAATTGTTCTGCTTTGTGCTGGGTGATGTGGCAGATGTGGAGGGTCCCTGACATTCACTGGATGCAACACTTGACTTAAAACTCTTAAAATGCCAACTCTGTGGTTCAGCGCAGATGAGATTGGAGTGGACTTGGCATTCCTTATCTTTTATAGGCA
>NW_008676801.1:0-10063 GCF_000695815.1 Acanthisitta chloris | reverse complement strand
TATTTATATATTCTATAAGGGCTGTTACCCTTGGCATTGTGTTGGACTGCTCTTCATTTTTGCAGCATCATTAGATTACCTTAGAAGGTGCTCAATTAAGTTTGAAAATGAACTGTTTCCTGTGTGATGAATACCTGTGAACAGCCCTTAAGTGTCTCTCAGTGCCACTCGGATATGGTCAGGGGAGCAGCTGGAAGTAAATTGCAAAGCTCTGTTGTGTTTCTGTAAATTCAGTTTCCGCTTTTGTCTTGTAGCAACACAGAAAAGTTTTGGACAAAGGAAAACCTGACGATGTGATGCCTTCGGTCAAAGGTGTGCAGGTGCGTGAGTGAGAGCTGGAGACAACATCACAGAGACCTCTGCGGTGTGAGACCTTTCTCTGCTGGTTCAGTTGTTATTTGCTGTCTCAGCAGACAGCTGGAAATGTGGATGGTTCTCTTTTAAGCTCACGGAATGCAGCTTCCTGTCCCAGCTCTTGTGATGACTGAGTGTGTCTCGTTGCAGGAGCGACTGCCCACAGTGCCACTGTCCGGCATGTACAACAAGTCAGGGGGAAAGGTCAGGTTGACCTTCAAGCTCGAGCAAGACCAGCTGTGGATTGGTACAAAAGGTGAGCAGCTCTCAGACTCGGGGGTGAACCGTTGCTACTTGGGCTGTGACTGCATTCTGTGACCTAGAAAAGCCTCTGCTGTGACTAAGTCACATTCAGGGAATGATGTTGGTATTGCAGAGCTTCAGAGTGGAACTTTGCTTCTTTTCGTGTGCCATTTCCCCTGGTCATTGAATACTACTTGATATTCCTCCTCTGTTCCTGAAAAACCAGAGTGCAGTGGTGCCAGCAGGCCAATGGCCTGATGTGCTTGCTGTTCCTGGCTCCAAATGTAAATGATGATGTTTGGCATTTCTGGCATGACCCAAAAGCACTCCCTGAACGTGGATTTGATGCCAACAGCACACAGAGGCTCAGTGACCTGGCCAAGACTTGGAGGGGAATCTCAGAACTGGAGTGCTGATATCTCTGGCACTCTGTCCTTCCAGCCAACATTGCTTGGGTGTCTTGTCTCAGTGGTGCTCAGCTGTGGTGCTGTACACAGGGGTTGGTTGTGGTCTGAGTGGTGCCAGGAGGAGCTGGGAGTGCTGTGGAGCTCATGTGCCCTGCTGTTGATGTCTGCCCTGGTTTTGGCTGGGATAGAGCTAGTTTTCTTCCCAGTTTGCATTCAGGATGGGACTAATGCTGATAACAGCTGATATTTTGTTTGTGGCTGTGCAGTGTTTACCCTCAGTCAAGGACTTTCAGTATCTCTGCCTGTGAGGGGGTGTCCAGGGAGCTGGAAGGGAGCAGGGCCAGGACAGCTGATACAAGCTGTCCAAAGGAGTATTCCACGCTGCAGAGCATCATGTCCAGTATAAACTGGGGAGTTGACTGGGAAGGGCTGGTCACTGCTAGGGAACAGGCTGGGCATCACTCAGCACATGGAGAGCAGCTGTGCTAGGCAGCACTGGTCTCTGGCCTTTCTTTGATTTTATTTAATTACTATTAATATTATCAATAGTAGCATATTTTACTTTGTTTCAAAACTGTTCTTACTTCAACCATGAGTTTTTTTACATTCTTTTCCCAACTCCCATCCCAGCAGGGTAGAGGGAGTGAGTGGCAGTGTAGTGCTTACTTGCCAGCTGGGGTTAGATGGGACACTGGGATACCCCCTGCCTCCCCAGGGAGCTGTGCTCCTTCAGTTTGAGCAGGATGAGCAGTGTGCAGTGGTGAGCAAGAGGAACAGAAGTGCTTGTTCACTGCCCCAGTGAATAGCCTAATTGGATGGTAATGTTAGCTGTGGATGGTAATGTTAGCTGTGGATCCACCTCCAGCTACTGTGTTGTTTCTATAGTAAGCAGAAATCTTGGATGTTTTTGACCTTTCGTGCGTAGGACAGACTTGACTGTGAAGATTTTCCTGGCGTTAAAACCTCTCTCGGTCTCAGTTGCAGTGATTTCTGTCCTGGGCCAAGTGATGGAGTGAGGATTGGGGGGTGTTTTTCCTCTCTAGGTTGGGCAGGCAGATCTCTGTTACTGATCCATGTTCTAAATCCAAGCTTGTTATTTAGGTGATTAATCTCTTCCTTCACCTTCCAGATGGGTTTCAAGTTTAGTGTTTCCGAGGTGTTCTGGATGAGTGTTCCTTAGGCTGTGAAATTTGATTCTTCTTGTAGTCATCTGTCTTTCCTGTAACCTGTTCCCTTACTTCCCCAAATTAGCAGCAGCTTGTTACCTCTAGGGAATGGCTGTAATTGTTGGCTGTTGCTGGGAAAAACTCCTTCCTGCTCTGGGAAGCTCATGGCAGAGGCCAGCATAAGGGCTGGAGCAAACCCATCTGGGTGTTCACACAGCTTCTCCCTTGCTGGTCCTGGGAAGTTGGAACTGCTCCTTCCCTCGCTGCAGCCTCTCTGGGCCTCACAAGGTGTCTGTGTAGGTTGTGTAGTCTGAGATTTGCTATAGGCAGATGTTTCCCAATTGCTCTGTGTCAATTCCACAGAGGCATTGATAATGTGGGTTTGTCTATTGCTGAGACACTCTGGGCAGTAATGGATTTGGGGGATGCTAAACAAGGACAAAGTGAGTTTTCCTCCGTGTATGAAGTCAGGAGTCCCTGATTTCCCTGGGTGCCTTTTTTTTTGATAGGTGCTTTTGTTTTGGATCATACAAATTAATTAGAGCTCAGTGTTCAGTTTCTCCTTTGTAGAGTGGTTTGGGTCTTGTATCTAAGAAGATAATTCTAGGCTGATGCTGAAAGCTGGAACTGAAAGGCAGGATCTTGAAATTAAATCTTCAGAAAGAAATGAGGACAGATCTGACAGGAAAACTCTGCTATGGACCATTGCCTCTGGCTGGGTGACATGGCTCTGCCATGTAACTGTTGTCTTTTGAGGATTTCAGTTTCTCTGTTTCCTTCCCTATTTATAAATGTTGTTTGCTATTATTTATGTTCCCTTTCCTGTGCTTCTCTGAACACTCCTCAGGGTAAAGCCAGGCCTAGGCTTTCAGGGTTAGCTCAGCCTATCCTCACCTTGCTGTTTCTGTGGAGGTTAGTGTAATCCTTGGTAGTCAGTCCTGAATATTCTCACACCTGGACTAGGATCCACTGGGATGTGCAATCCTGCTGCTCCTTATGGGGAAACATTAAGTACACCTTGGGTCTTCCCATCACTCAGTCCAGGCCCAAACCCAGAGCACTGAAGTACTTTGTGTGATGCAGAGGAACTGTGTGATCCAGTTCTGGGTCCCTTCCCCCTGTCAGTGTGCCAGGGTGGGTGTGTGGTGCTGCAGCCACTGTGCTCCTGGGCAGCAGGTATCCCCAGCTCACCCAGAGAGGAGCCTGCTGACCTGAGAGTCATTAGTGGAGGTGCTGTATGAAATTAACATGAAATGCTGCTTCCTCAGGGTCAGAAATAATGCTGTGATCATTTCAATGTAGAGAGAACAGAAAAGTTACCCATGGGGTCCATTAAAAATGTGGTGAGTGAACCTATTGAAGGCCATGAGGATTATCACATGATGGTGAGTAACAGCTCTACTTTCATCATATCCATCTAATTCCCTGATGCGATGCACAGTGGTGAGGCTGCAGGTCGGAGCAGGCTGGAGGTGGATGGTGGTACCAGTCCCATGGGAATGGGCACATGGGCTGCTGTCACAGTGTCAGTGCTTTGGGCCCACATTGAGCATCTGCTGTGTGGAAATCTGGGCTGGTTTCACACAAACATGAAGTGCTTAAGCATTATTTAGTACCTTCTGGCTGTGGCAGTTTTAAACCAGACAAAATACAGCCTTGCTCATGATTTCTACGTGTTAGTGATATTTTCTGTTACTTGGTTTGATTTCTAGTGACTGTGGTGTTTGTAGAAACAACAGGCCTTGCTGGAGGCTAAAAAAAAGAGATTTGATGCTGTGATATTTTCACACCTGTAATTTTCTGAACAATTGGTCTAGCAACATAACATTTCAGAAGAGCTGTGCTAATATACTGCATTTTGGGCCAATTTTTTAGTCCATGGGCTATTTGAGATCTTGCTGTCCAAAGCACAGTAACTAACTTTTGATGTTGGACTGAGTTTCTTTTCAGTAAGAAGTCTGTTTCCTCCTTTAGAGGGAGAAAAGGGAAATGTATTAACCTTAAAATCATTGCCTGCAGGAGGGTCCTGTTCTAGGCTGTGCAAACACTTGATTTTTGACCACCTATGTGAGAAAATCTCCGCTTCAGCACATGTTGTGATAAACCTTTCCCGCAGCTAGGACAGAGGTTGTGGCATAGCATGGTCGCCCTCTCCTGGGCACAGGAGATAAGTTGAGACTAGGATATTATGTCTAAATGTAAAATTCTGTGAAATATTGTGACCACAAAAACATGGTCATTGTCTGTTCAGTTCCTGTTTGGCTTCTCAGCTCTGTCATTCCTTTAGAGACTCTGAGTTATGCTTTAGATTGCCTTCCACAATAATTCCCTCATGTTCTTGAAGCTGGCCAGGAGTTTTGGTTGCTGCTGTAAAAAGGAAGAGCTCATCCTTTTATCAATGCTCTGCAGCTCTTGTTCCTCTGGAATACTCTTCTCATTGCCTACCCAAGAGCTGTGTGTGCACCGAGGGCTTGAGGGAGCAGCAGGTGGGACAGACTGGCCTGGTTTGGCAGTGGATGAGCTGTGCCTGTCCACTGGGACCAGCTGCTTGTTCCCATGTGTAAATGTTGTCATTTTTAATTGCAGGCATTTCAGCTGGGCCCAACAGAAGCCTCTTACTACTGGGTGTATTGGGTGCCCACTCAGTATGTGGATGCAATCAAAGACACGGTGCTGGGGAAGTGGCAGTATTTTTGAAAGCACGCTCACCTCTGGCACAGGAAAATGACACAAAGCTAAGGACACTGCTGGGAGAGGCCTCCAACATCCCTGGATGTGACAGTCCTGGAACTTATTAATAACACATGCTGAACGAGGCATGGATGGAAGCCAGAGGTGATGTTCTTTCACCATTAGTTTACTTTTAACTTAAAGATTTCACCATCCCTTTTCTGCAGTCAGCTTCGACCATATTTAAAGCAAATACAATGGAAATCAATAAATCTGAATTCACAAAATGCCGTGTGTAATACACTTAAATTTGCTGAGAGTTGATCTTCCAGGTTAGTTTTAAAAAGGAAATATTACGATGTCTTCTTGAGGATTTTTTACATGATTTGAACAAAACCAAATATTTTCATAATCTTTCAGTTGTATCAGCATTAGACTTAATTTAGTTACTTGGCTGTGACTGAGCCTTTCAGAGCAGTTTTCTAAGAACAAACTGTAGCAGTACTCAGCGTTGCTGTTGGGTGAAGCCATATCCCACCAGCCCTCCAGTGCAGCTTCCACTCCTCGGGAGCACAGTTAGTCCTTTCTTTTAGCCCAAAGATGCCCTGCTTATTTGGGAGTTTTCCTTACCTTCTCCCAGCACTGGCAGCTCTGGGTTGGTCTCCGTAGCATGTTTGGAGCAGGTGAATTCCCCAGGGATGTTTTGCAGTGGCAGGTGACCCAGTGCTGCCTGCTGTCCCCTCTGTGCCAGGTCAGGGGTTCACCTCCTGCCTGGGGCTGTTGCATTTTGGGAGCATGTTCTTGCTCATCATGTTGCAGCCCAAAATCATTTTGCAGCTGCTGTGATGACACTGACCTGTTGGACTGGAAATGCTGTCGTGCTGCCTGCTGTGAGCAGGGTGACACAAGGACATGGATGGAACTCCCTGATGCTGCCTGCTGTGAGCAGAGTGACAGCGACATGGATCTCCCGAAGGGAGGGAGCCACGGAGACCCTCCTGCCCTGTTTGAGGTGGGAGGGTGGGCAAGAGAGAAGCTCAGATGCTGTTGTGGATCCTCGGTAACTGCAGCAGTCTCTTGTGACCTGGATTTGAAATTATAGTGATCTTGAATTCAGTGAATTGTACCAAATTTAGATTATCTATCCAGCAACTGATGTTTGGAAATGTAACTCACCTCCCAGCTTTTCTCCTGCTCCAGTTCACAGGAAGCTCACCTCATCCTGTCTGAACTGACACTGTGTGTCATCCCAGCATCCATGTGCCATTTCCTTCAGGAGTTCTGAATGGAACCCTCAGCCCTGGACAGCTGCACACCCATAGCAGGGGCACTGTGCAGCCAGACTGGAGCAGCTCACACGTCCCTGCTGTGTGTTAGTGCTGGGGCTCTCTGCTGCCCATGCCAGTAGCTCAAACTCAAGGAGAAACAGCCTTTTAGGGGTAGCTGTTCTTGATGTACTCCATGTCCATTTTCGCTCTCCTTGAGACAGCCCAGTTGAAGCTCAGCAGGTGCAAATTCCCAAATAAGTATTTATTTTTATTCACTAGAGAGACTGGGAAAAGCATTGGCTTTCTGGTAGGTGTAAGGTCACATATTTACCTGTAGCCTCTCGATAGCAGCTTTTGGTTTGTGTTTTGGGTTAGAACAGCCATGCAATATGAATTTTAAAGGTGTTTCATATCCTGCATAGAAACTAGTGATGTGCTTGTTACTCTTGTAGCTTGAGGTATTTCCTTTGTGTGTACAAGCCAGCAGCAGTGTATCCTGACAAGAGAGGGTCAGGCCTGAGGAGCTGTCACCTCCCCTTGGAGCAGTAAGGGCAGAGGGGACCTGGTCTGAGTTAGCTGGTGACAATGCTACAGCCATCACACCTGTGATTTCCTAGGTGCCATCCTGGTGTTAAGGCTCACATTTACCATTCCTTACTCCTGGAAAGTGTAGGTGCTACAGGGTAAAGAAGAGGGGTGACACTGGCTTGTTGCGTCACCTGGGGTCACCTTGGCACTCACCACCTTGCTGATTCTGTGACGATCAGCTCCCACTCGCTCCTTCCTCTGCTCTCCCCATCTGTGCATCTGTTCATATTCTCTTTCCTCTCCTGTTCCCTCATCCCCTTGCCCCTGGAGAGGGCATGTGCCTGAGTTCCAGCTGCTCCCCAGCTCCTGTGGCTTCTGTGCGGGACACAGCGACGGGTGAGTAACCATGGGGCGAGTGCCAAGGGGGCAGGTACTGACCCCTCTGCTGAGGCACCTGGGGCACAGGACAGGTGTCACACTCCTGTTGCTCCTTTCCCGGGGCACAGTTCCTGTCTCCAGGGCCAGGTACAACCCAGCATCTCAAAAGAAACTGAGTACAAACCTCTCTGTTACATGCAAAGCAGTTTTAAATGTGAAGAAAATGCTATGAACTAAGAAAATGTGATCCTGTCCAGGTGCTTCCTTTCAGGTTGGATTTGATTGGAGAAATGAAATTGTTTCACTTTTTTTTGTTCTATGTGCAAAGTTTGAATTAAAATACAGGAAAGTGACTTATGTAAACCGCTCTAGTTGGTGTTTGTTGGCTCAATATCCAGACTCTGTGGGAGCTCTTTGAAATGAATATTCCAGTTGAACTAAGCAGCACTGCTTCCAAGATCCTTTCTCTTTGGGAATGATGTGGAGCTTTGCATGTTCTGGCATACACTGATTTTTCCGAGGCAGTTCTAGACATTAGGAAACATCCTGTCTTTAGTGGGGCAGTGCCACAGTTGCCTCACAGCCACTGTCAGCCTCTCTCTTGGCTTTGGGTGCTACTCTCTGGCCACTGCGACTGTCCCCAGGGCAGACTTAGCATAACCAATGGTCCCGGGGAGGAGTTTGGTGGTCAGTCCTCAGCGAGACATGGCATGTGAGTAAAGTGTGAGTACACTTGGTGCTGAGAGCTGGTGATAAAGATGGTTCTGAGATCCAATGCATCATTTGCTGTGGGAAGTTTGTGGAAACAGCTGCACTCGAGTGTATTTTTGGGTAAATCACAGCTTAACAAGGTGCTTTCGGCAGTGACTGGTTCCTGCCATGTGTAGGTGTGACTCCCTGTGAGCATCTCAGGGTATGATTCCATGGCAAGTTGCATTAAGTGATTTCTGGGTGTGCTAATTGCAGATCAAAACATCCATGAGGCAAATGTGGGTTTCTGCAGGACACAGCCACAGTTTGGCACCAGTGGTTGCTCCCAGTGCCTGGGCAGTGTCCCCTCCTCGCTGCCCTGTGGGGATCCCTCCTGTGGCAGTCCCCAAGGTTCCTGTCCTGCTCTGTGGCACTGAGCATCACAACTCACCTGTGTGCCATCCCTTTCCCTTCCCTGTGCCCAGCGCTGCAGTTTTCTCCTCTCCTTGTCCCAGTTCAGTGTTCTGTCCTCTATTTGTGCATCCCAAGTGTAAGCAGTCCTGGGATCAGCATTGTGTTGGGAATGCAGAAGTGGTCACTCAGCCTGGTTGGGGTTCAAACAGAGATTGTGAGTGCCTGAAGAGCTGATGTTACTCACACAGTTTCATACGGAGTTTAATGTGAATGGTTAATTTCCAATAATGCCGCCGATAAGGAATGTGTAACTACAGTCAGGATGTTCTGGTGATGGAAGTGTGGTCTGGATTCAAGGAAGGAGATAAGGAACTGTTCCCACCACCACGCTGTGACGGTGACACACACTCCTGCCCAGCCTGTACCTGCTGCAGTCAGTGTCCTCTGCTCCTCCGTGCTCTAAGGGCCAAAGAGAAACAATTCCCTGCTGTGCCACTGCCCAGGTGCCACTCTGGGGTCTGTCTCACGTGCCTGTGCCTGAGGGCCGTGGTCCCTGACCCTGCCAGTGCCGCTGGCACAGGCACAGCACTCCCTGCTCCTGTCTGTGCTGTGCCACAGGGATTGTTTCCAGACGTCCTTGTTTACTTTTCTTCCTCTGTAACTTGTTTTTTCCAATGGAGCTGTTTTCAACCTGAGTTCTTTTCTCCAGCTTCTCCACACCAGTTAAGACGAGGCTGTTGGCATTGTGTTTTGTTTGTTAATGTCCTCGTCACTGGGGAGAGAAGAGGACCAGGAGAGCTGTAGCCAGTCTTGTATGGAACGTGGCCATTTCACCTTCTAGCCAAGGATTTGCCTTTTGTGGCTCTTGGAAGTTCACGCTGTCTTATCCATACTCAAAGCAATTAATTCTTTGGTTTTATATTAAGAAAAGTCTTAGATATTTGTGTCCACTGCAGATTTATTTTAAATGGGATATGTGAGTACCATGTATTATGGTATTTTTAAATAATCTATTGCCTATTTCGGGAGGGTGGGAGGAGATGACAAATACTTAGTCTTAGATTTGCACTGCTGGATTTTTTTAAGTGTAACCTTGACTGGTTATCCTGGTGTTTTATTCTGTAAGATTAGTCCTATGAATTAAAGTTTGATAATTAAGTGCTTTTGTGTTTGAGTGTTTCAATATTCTGTGTGTACTGAGCCACTTCCTCCTGCAGGAACAGCTGTGAGCAGATGGTGTGCAGTGAGTTTCTTTGCAGGAAGGTGGGCACAGGCAGACAATTGGAGGGTGCCCATGCCTGGTGCCATGTTGGAACTGCGGGTGCCCAGCTCCCAGGGTGGGGATTTGGATGCTGCTGCTCTGAGCACGCACAGGCCGCAAGTTACGGGATAGTCCTTCTCTATCTCCCTGCCCAAAGCCAGGCCTTAATCCCCTTTTACACAGACCTCGTCCTGGTCCTGCTGAGCTGGCTCAGCCCTGGCTGCCATGTCACA
The DNA here is from genome assembly GCF_000695815.1 of Acanthisitta chloris. Lineage (NCBI taxonomy): Eukaryota > Metazoa > Chordata > Aves > Passeriformes > Acanthisittidae > Acanthisitta > Acanthisitta chloris. The sequence goes on along the minus strand of NW_008676801.1, from coordinate 451 downwards.
GTCCCACTCCGGTTTAACAGCCCTGAAAAGCAGGTGCTGGGGGGCAACCCCCGTGCTGGGCTTTCAGCAGCCTTGGGTTTGCCATGCTGAATAGGGGCTGCTCAGCTTTGCCTCCTCTGCCTCCACCCCAAAAAACAGCTCCGAGACAGTTTTATAGTGGGATCACAGAAAATACACCCCCAGTCTGGTCTGTCATCCTCTCAGCATGTGCCACTCGGGCACATTCCTGTTCGGTTTGGTATCCACGTGTGCCCTGGCTGTCAGGTTCAACATCCCATTCCGAGTGGGATTCCCACCGCCCCCTCTGTTGTCCGTCGGGCAGAGCTCCCGGCTCGGCCGCGCTCTGGGCACACGGGGCTGAGGATGCTCTAACGCGGCTCGGTGTGTGCGGGGCCGGGCAGGGTCCGGGGGGCTGGGGAGCCAAATCCCCTACCGGTATCGGCGGGCGGGG
>NW_008676800.1:4078-8962 GCF_000695815.1 Acanthisitta chloris | reverse complement strand
ACGCTCCGCTCGGCCGGGCAAGGCGCAGTGCGCAGGGCTGCGATCTGCTTATGTGGGGAAACTGCAGGCGGCAGCTGCTCCCCTCCCTGTCCCTCCTGCTCCTGCTGCAGCCACTCAGCCGGAGCTGACCTTTCCCCAAGCTTTTTGTTCAAAATGCCATTTCCAGGGCTGTCACTGGGAGCCTTTCCCAGTCTCCTGAGGTGTGGCCCTGGGGACAAATTAGGGCTGGGGACTGGCCAATGTGACACCAGTGTCCTCTCTGTGCTGGGGGTGCCACTGGCACCGGGGACGTTCAGTGCCATCAGGTCCCGAGTCACCTGTGCTGCGAGAGCCGCTGATCCCCTCAAACCCAACCGTCCACCAGTGCCAGGAGCAGGGGACCAGCCCTGTCTGCCTTGCCTCAGTGGGCTAAGGACAAGCACAGGATAAGCTCCTGCCCGTGTTCCTGCCCGGGCTGTGGCCCTGCCCCATCACACTCCTCCGGAGCCCTTTGCTGGCCAAACCGGAGCCTTTGGGTGCTGAGAAAATGCAGCTGCCTGCGGCCACGGGAGCAGCCACCCCTCCTGGGTCAGGTGCCTGCTCCAGCGCTGGGCTGAGCCCGGCACAGCCCACGGAGAGGAACAGCTAACGCGTCCCTGGTGGCGTGTCAGCGCTGAGGGAGCCCTGGGAGGTTAAAACAATGGATTAAATGAAATAATTGAGTTAGACAAAGATGGGATGTTCCTCTGGGCTGGAATCTCTGTCTCATGCTGACATCTACAGCTACATCAAAGGCATCCTCACAGCCACCGCTCAGTCTCCCCATTCCCTCTGGCTCCTTGGATCTGTTCTTCCCGCGCAGGCTGTCGTCTAGTGGAGCAGAGCTGCGGAGGAGCATCGCTAGCAAACATGTGCTAATCAGTGTCATTACAATTCATTAGCTCTGTGCCAGAAAGACCCCAACTTACAAACAAATTATTGCTCATTAGGCGTCTCCTTTGGCAAGGCAGATCCCAGATCCCTGTTATCCCGTGTGGAATCGTGGTGCAGGTGGTGATTAGAGACGGAATGTCCACAGATGAAAGACGTTTTCATGTCGCAGATGCCAGTTCTAATCCAACTGGGTCACGAGTGATTTAATTACTGCCTGCGATTTCCAAGGGAGCACAAGTGAGCTCAGTTTGCTCTCAGAGTGCTCAGGAGCCAAACTCCCGTTCCCATGCTGAACAAGCAGGAAGAGCTGAGCCACCTCAAAATGGGGAGCAGTGGCTGCAGGGTGAGATTCTGGGGCCAAGGACACCCCGTCCAGGAGGGTCCAAGCAAGCCCTGAGCCCACCTCAAATCACCTTCCTGGCCCTGGGGCTGCCAGGCTGCTCCCCCAAACCCAATGCCAAGGCAGGGCTGTGCCAAAACACCCAGAGACAGCTGCGCCCCGGGGCTGCTCCACGTCACAAGCTCTTTCCCCTCTCCATATGCCCTGTGGCACTACATATCCTGACCCTCTCCAGGGCTGCCTGGTGCCATCCCCCCCTTGGCAGCACAACACTGGAACAACGGCTCCTTGCAAAGGGAAAGGTCCTGGTTTCCCCAATTATCCACTGAAATGTCTGTCCGTGCGTGTTTGGGAGCAGAAAGGTTTGAGATGAGCAGAGAAATTGCTGTGACAGCTTCAGCATCGCTGGGTCTGCAGCGGAGAGTGGGGCCCCCGGGAGGGGATGTGGGGACCCCGGGGGAGCCCGAGCTGCTCTGGGAGCTGCGGGGGCTGTGGCTGCGGGTGGGATTATCTTGGGTTTCGTGGGGGGTGCAGCTGAACTCCCTGATTTTGGCAACTGGGGGGAACCCACTCCTCTCAAGTGGCTCCTGCAGGGTCTCGGTGCCCGAGGCTGTTATCGCCTGTTGTGCTGACTGAGAAATCCTGGGCTGTGCTCTCCGCTGGGCCAGGATAGCCCTGCTGGGAAACGACTCCTGAAAACCACCTGGAGCAGCGCCTGGGAAAGCCGTGCCACGGCGTGGGGAGCAGCAGAGGGAGGGGAGCTGGTGGGTCTGAGCATGAACAGCCTGGAGGGTGTGTGATCTCTGATTCTGATCTGTGATCCTGCTCTGTGGTCCTGGTCCATGATCCTTTTCCATGACCCTGCCCTGTCTGCTCCGGCATCTCGTTGTTCGGCTGCAGCCTGTTCCCTCTTCCTTCCCCCTCTGCTCTCTGCTGTCACAGCCCTTCAGCTGTTCATTACCCAGCAAACGGGTGCCAATCCCATTTTGTTCCATTTCGTGTTCCACACGGAATCCTTTAATTGTGGTTAATAAACAGGGCGATGCTCAGTGGGGCTTTGTCTGCAATAAACCCCATGTATTGATTTAAATAATCTGCAAACATGTGGGATTAGGGTCTAATTGGGACTAATCAGGGCACAGCAGCCATGTCACCACTGGGTCAGGGTGGGACTCCTCCTGTCGGTTCTCGCCGGAGCTCCGTGCCCAGCGATGCCAGAGGGAAGGTTCTTTCTGGCTTCCTCCTTAACTTAGCAGTGGTTTGCTGCTCTCCTGCTTTTGGAGAAATTTGGAGAAATTTGGCAGGGAATGGCCAGGGTCTGACTGGTGCAGGAGCCACTTCACAACATCCCTTGCTGGGGACATTTGGCAACACGTTGGTCTATCCCAAACTTCCCAGCAGCAGATCCATGCTAAAGGCGGCTTTAACATTCAGCTTGGACAGGCCCTGAATTCACCAGGTGCTGACTGATACCTCGTGCCCAGGCAGCATCAGGGTTCGGATTTTAAGCGTCTGTGAATTTAGTGAAGGACAAACATACGGAGTCCTCCTGCTCCGTTGGCCTCGGCTGCTCCCTTCAGCTGTGAGCAAAGATGAGTAAAAATAGCTTTTCAGATCAGATTTGAATAACCTGAAATCTCAGTGGGGGAAGTATAATGGTTTTTTCATGTCTTAAAGGTGTTGGCTAGGATCAGGCATTATTTGAAGAAGCTCAGTTGGGTAATTGTATATTTTCCTTCCTTCTGCTCATTCCCAGGCTTCTCCCTCCCTGTTGAGGCATAGGGATGAGGTGCAGGAATGTTCCTCAGAGCTCCTGGGGACAGAGCTGGGAGGGCTGAGAAGTGGAGAGATTTGCCCCATCACTGGGAGCTGGCAGAAAAGCTCTGTTCTGCTAAATGTTCTCATTCTACCAAAAAAGCCATTTTCCATGGGGGAAAAGCCCTGTGGGCTCCATGTGAGAGATTCCACATGAGCCCAGACCCTGCTCCAGGCACATCAGCCTCGTGCCAGCCCTTGAATACAGAGAAAGCTGCTCCCTTGCTACATCCTGGGAAAATACCCCATTAACTTGTTCTGCCTCTGAAAAGCCCAGCTATTCAGCTTTCTGTGGATTAATAACTGTAGCATAATTAATCTCTGATTTTATTGAGTCAGTAGCTTCAAATACGAACTGAATTGATTGTTGGTCAGCTTGGGCTGGAAGGTTTTTGTAGCGTGGAGCCTTCTCCATCAGGGCTCTGCACCCTGAGTTCTGGCCAGAGCTTCAGGGATATTTTTCCCTGTCACACTTATTCTAAAAACCTTAAAATTTAGACTCTCAGCCATAAAATGACACAGAGAAGCTTCTGAGCTTTGCTTGTGCTGCTGGGGCATGGAGGAGGTGGGAGCCCCCTGTGGCAGCGGCTCGGGGGGGCCAGGATGGATGCTCTGGCAGCATTTATGGAAGGGCTTTGCCTTCAAAAATACAGAGATCAAGCCAAAAGATATCCAGACTAGACACTATACATCAAGTATCATCTTTGGGTGACCTAGCAGGGGGGGCCTGGGCCGTGGGGGTGCCTGGGTGCTGCTGATGCTGTGCTGGCAGAGGTGGTGCTGTGCTGCTGGCACTGATGATTTCCCCCCAAAATCAGGAGGAAATTGCCTCATGTTATTTTTAAGCCCTGCAGTTTTGAGCCAGTTCTCCTTAATCGTGGATTTTGCTGTCACTTTCTTCCAGTCGGTTTGCTGTCAAGTTGCCTCAATAGCGTTTCACGGCCACTCAACTCGGGCTGCGACACACGTGACGTTAATTAGAAGTGGATTAAGAGCAACGAGGAACACGTAGCCACGGAATATTTCACAGTTTCCCGTGTAGCATCAGCTCAGCAGATTTGGAAGAGAAAAGCCTGAGATTTATTTAAGTGGGGGAAAAATGGTCAAAGCGGCAGCTAAACCATGAGCATGTCCCAACTCCTCGGTACCCGCTGGTCCTCATCCAGAGGGAGTTCTGAGCCTGGAGGGGCTTTTTCCAGGGCACCATCAGCAGCTCTGAGCAGGGGGTGATATCCCCCTGGGAAGGGGGCACGGTGCTGGGGGAGCTCCCAGCTCTCATGGCCACCCCGGGTGTTGCATCCCGCTGGGGGGGGCTCAGGTGTGACCCAAGCACTCGGGGCTGCTGCATCTCAAACATCCCCAGGGAGGGGTGAGGACACGGAGCACCTCGGCAGCCCTGGGGGGCTCTGCTGCTCTCGGGGATGGAGGCAGCTGCTGTCCTGCTCTGACGTGAGAGAGGTGAGCATCCCACTGCATCCCGTAGCATCCAGCTGCTTCCTGCAGCATCCTGCTCCTATCCCAGCTGCTGTCACGGGGGATTAGAGGTGCTGGGTGGAGCAGGTTGAGCTGGACTGTGCGTGCCAGGGCTGTGCAGCAGCCCCATGCCCAGGCATCATCCCGAAGAGCACTGGGGCTGGACTGGGGGGACTGGGGAGGGGTGACAGCCGGGGGGAGGTGACTTGTCCAGGGTCTCGATGATGGAAACACAGCTCATCCCCCCTGGCCTCCAGCCCTGGGCCCCTCTCCATGCCCACCGTGTCTCTGCGTGTGCGCACACGCGTGTGCCGCTCGCCCGGGGATGCGGGAGGAGTGTTCAG
>NW_008676800.1:3829-4063 GCF_000695815.1 Acanthisitta chloris | reverse complement strand
CGGGGTGAGCTGGGGGGGTGAGCAGAGGGTTGTGGGTAGTGTGGAGCTGTCACTGTGATTTAGGGTCGGCTGCTTAAACTGTTTTATGTTCCCAGACAGTAAGTCGTCGGGGTGAGCTGGGGGGGTGAGCAGAGGGTTGTGGGTAGTGTGGAGCTGTCACTGTGATTTAGGGTCGGCTGCTTAAACTGTTTTATGTTCCCAGACAGTAAGTCGTAAGCAATATATTCTCTGAAG
>NW_008676800.1:341-3731 GCF_000695815.1 Acanthisitta chloris | reverse complement strand
TTTCCATAACCCCATGGTGTCAGCGCGGGTGTGCAGAGGGAGAAAATGGGATTCTGGCTTTCGGAGCCACGGCCACAGCCTGGGGTTGGGATCCGGGGACTGGGAACCCCCCACTGCTGGCCCCGATGCTGCTGGGACAGCGGGTGATGCTGGGAGGAGAGTGCTGGGGGAGTTGGCCACGAAGGACTGATGTGTGCAGCTGTGTGTCCCTCCAGCACAGGGACTGTGACCTTCCCCTCCAGCCCCCCCGGCTGCCCCCACCTCTCTGCTTTTGGAGCATGCGAGGTGGATCTGAGCTGTCGGAGCCGTCGGAGCGGGGCTGCCTCTGCCTGCAGGCACTGCCTGTTCACCTCCAATTCAGTTTCCTTCCTTTTCCTTGTCCCCGGGCGGTCGCTGTTTTCGGAAAGCTCTCGCGTGATACTGCTCCAGCTCACCTTTGGTATTTTCTACAGCCACAGATTTATGAGGAATAGTTTAATTTATTTGCCCGTTGTTGTGACAGCAGGAGCGTCTTGGTGTGCTCTGTGCCATGGCACTGGAGCCTGTGCCTGGACCAGCTCCCCGGCCCTGGCATCTCCCAAGGGGCCAGAGCTGAGAAGGGACATGTTGGTCGAGAGCGGAGCCAGTGGCACCCCTGGCTAATCCATAAGCATCCATAAGATTTTGGGTAGCTGGTTTGCATGCCAACCCCCAGCTGAATCCATACTGGGGCTCATGAGCCCTGTGGCCCCCCAGGAAATCTGCACAGGGCTGGGGGGAACCAAAGCGTGGTGGCATGTGGAACCTTTTGCCCTGTCTCTTCCAGGAGGGCCCTCCTAGAATGCATAGAAAATATTACACGTTCTCTCTGAAATAATTTCCAGGTGTGATTTCCACCCCTTTTCCTGATAATTAAATATTTTTAGGTCATCCAGTTTCTCCATTCTATTCACAGCCCTGTCCTGGATGCCTTGGTAATTAGCCATCTCCCTGGGAAAGACGATTGAGGCAGGAGGCACACGGAGCCCGCTCTGCTCCCACAGCCCTGCCCATGCTCATCCTTGGGGGGCAGAACTGGGAGTGTGTGTCCCCCAGGACTGCAGACCCCTCAGCAGACACATGGCTCCCTGGCTTGCTCTTTCTGGATGCACAGAAGCAGAAATCCTCAATTCTTTAAAGAACTGGGGATTAATTAAAAAACCAGATCTGGGTGGGCACCACGGACTGGGAGGTTTGACGAGTCTCTGTTTGTCAGGGGGGTCATGGGGGAACCATGAGCTGCAAACCCCATCCTCTTTGTGTGGGAAGCCCCCGAGGGGAGGATTCAGCCCTTAAAATATGTTACCTTAATCCTGAGCAAACTCGGGAGCAGGAAAGGTCAGCACTCGCCTTCCTGGCCCGGCAGGGATGAACTGCCGGCGGCTGCTCCCGCTGGAGCCTTCTCCTCCTGACGGGGCTCAGGTTACCGAGCAGAAGAAAACCGATACACCTCCTCCAGGTGTATCAGTCTTGATCCTATCTGGCATCTTTCACCCCCAAATTATACCCTAAATCCTTAGTGAACAAAGTCAGCCAGAAAGGCTCTGGAAGGCTCCAGACCAGGGTGGGGGGTGGTGTGTGCTTCCTGCTCGGTTTTTATCCCTCTGTCTCCCTTCTCCTTTACTGACATGTTCACTGCCCAATTCTGGCCACTATTTGCCAGGCTGCTTCTGGAGTCTGAGGCTGGGGAGATCATCTCTCAGCCAAAGAGTTTAACACTGCCCTTGGTAGGGTACAGAGTAACCTCTCAGTTGTGGTTCCTGGAGTCTGTCCTCACGAAGAGCTCAGGGAACTGGTGATATTAGGGACAGTTTACCCCCAAACCAAGACTGAGCACCTTCTCCATCTCCCTGCCCTCCCTTTCCCTTTGGCCACAGGCACAAGTCGAGCAGACCTGCCTGAGCAAGCCTGGATCTACAGCGGCTGTTGGCAAACGCTCCCCCGACTGCATGTTTGGGATTTGCCTCTCCTGGGCTGCGTGTGATGAGCTGCAGGCTGAGTGCTGGGGCCGGGGCCATTTCACAAAGAACCCTCTGGTTCTATCCCCATTCTCTCAGGACGCTCAGCCATCGGGGCCCAGTGTGTGGGTGTCAATGTGGGTCAGAAGGTAGCGACTGTGGGGTGTTGTGGCATCTGACCCACTGTTGGATCTGGGGTTTTCTTAGTGCCCCCCACGGCATTACACAGGGACAGTGCAGCTGGTTGTCACAGTCCCTGAGCATCCTTTGCAGCTGCTCCAGGGAAGATGCTCATCGCAGCGGTTGTGGGGAGCAGCAGCCACGTGCTCAGTTCCTGGGGTGCAGGGAGGACCACCCAGGTCTGAGCCCTGTGGGGAGGGTTTGTGCTGCTGCCCTGTGCCGGCATTGGGGTCCACGGACCAATATAGCAAGTTATGCACGGGCAAGAGCCACGCTGTGGAGCCGGGAAATTCCAGTGATCCGCTGGGCTGGGCAGGGAGGGCCGGAGGCGTTAATGGCAGGGGCTGTAATCAGCACCTGCAATTAGCCCCTGCTCCAGCTGGCCTCAAAGGCTCGGCCGCAAAGCACAGCGTCCCATCCTCGCTCCCACCCCTCTGTGTCATGCCAAGCCTGAGCCCTTTCAGCCGCAGCAACGCCAGCCAGGACCTGCCTGCTCGGCTGGGATGAGCACAGCACTGACCAGAGCAGGGAGAGGGGTTACTGGTGGAATTGCTGGATAGAACTCAAGGGGCTGGTCAGGGCTGGGAGCAAGGGTGGATGGAGGATGCAGGGGGGGTCAGGGCTCTATGTTTGGCCAGCTGCTCCTTGCCTTTAGGGCTGGAGGTTGGGAGATGCCAAACTTGCCCATGACTTGTGGTCATCCCGGGGAAAAGGAGGTTGTCAGCCAGCCCGTGACTCCTCCTGGTCTTTACACTTCCATGCTCCCTCCGCTCGACGGTCCTTGCAGTAACACCAAACTGCTGATGACATTAAACAAATTAATATGGGGTTTAAATAGCCTGCAGGAGGCCGGGGCCAGGCACGTGGGGCCAGCTGTCAATCCCGGATTAGCGAGTGCCCCGGCTAAACTTACCTCTGCCGCTAACAACCCCGACAGCAACACCCTGCCCAGGGCTCTGCCAGTGCCACCCCGCTGCCAGCCAAGCCCGGGCGTTGGCAGAAGGACCCGAGGGTGCCCTGGTCAGACAGCAGGGTCTCTGGCATCTCATGGTTTAACATCTTTGTTTTCCTGCTGCTCATGGTCAAAGGAGAGCAGTCCCTGCCCCACTCCTTGAGTTGTTTGACTTGAGGGAAGTATTTAAATCCCTCCTAGTTCTCATCTCCTTTCTGGGAGGGGAGAGAGAGGCAATTGTTTCCTCTTTTCACAAGCAGGTTTTTCACCATTTCCCTATTT
>NW_008676800.1:0-296 GCF_000695815.1 Acanthisitta chloris | reverse complement strand
CCTCCCCTCCTGAGAAGAGGCCAAAAATCAGCACTGGGAAGGTGCTGCCATAGGAGCCCAACTGCTGCAGCCTTTGCCAATGAACCCATGGGGAGGGCAGCAGGCCCTGGGCTCACGAAAATCCCAATCCTGGGGGGCCGGGTGACCTCCCACCTAGTCCAGGCCCCCCCCCCAGCCGATGCTGTGGTTGGGTCGGATCCTGCATGTTTCCAGCACTCAGGGCTGGGGCTGAGTGGCTCAGGGACCCGAGACCACCAGGCAGGGATGCGTGGCCACTGGGCAAGGACAGTCACCAG
>NW_008676799.1:0-248 GCF_000695815.1 Acanthisitta chloris | reverse complement strand
GGGGGAGGAAGCACGCCAGGGACTCTCCTGAGCCTGCAAAATGCAGCCATCACACCGTGTCCCATGCGTGCCCTAAGCGTGTCCCAGGTGTGTCCCACACATGTCCTAAGCGTGTCCCTCACCTGCAGGGATCATTTCGTGTCCCACACATGCCATAAGTGTTTCCTACACATGCCCTAAGCATGTCCCTCTCCCGCAGGGATCACACCGTGTCCCACACGTGTCCCATGCGTGCCCTAAGCGTGTCC
>NW_008676798.1:37055-51502 GCF_000695815.1 Acanthisitta chloris | reverse complement strand
AAAATAGATAAATATAGATAAATAAATCAGTTATAATTTGATACAACTTCATTGACTCTAAAAAATTTAAACACAGCAAGGATATAGTCACAACTCCTGAAAGTCACTACTGTAAACCTGGAACTTTGATATGTGAATTTGCTTCAGGTGGAACTCATAGGTACCAGCAGGTGAGTTTTCACTGCTGACTCTTAGAATCATAAAATAATTAAGGTTGCAAAAGACCTCTAAGATTATTGAGTCCAACCATTAACCCAACACTGCTGGGTCCACCAGTAAACCATGTTCCCACGTGCCACATCTATATGTACAACTAGTGCAAAGCCATGACCTGATTGCAACCTTTCAGTTGCAACGTACCAAAAGGGGGCTTATAAGAAAGGTGGGGACAAACCTTTTAGCAGGACATGTTGCAAAAGGACAAAGGGGGATGGTTTTAAACTAAAAGAGAGTTGATTTAGAATAGATTTAAAGAAGAGTATGAGGGTGGGGTTGCCCAGAGAGAGGTGGTGGCTGTCGCATCCCTGAAAATATTCAAGATCAGGTTGTAGGCTCTGATTAGTGGAAAGTGTCCCTGCCCATGGCAGGGGGTTGGACTGGATGATCTTTAAATGTCCCTTCCAACCCAAACAACTCCATGACTCTATGATACTTGCTTCTCCCAATCAGTGCCACAGCAGTAAAATGCAAAGTCAAGAAACCTCCATCCTCTTATGCTTCTCCTGGACCCAAGGAAATAAACTGGCCCCAAGTCAGTAAGAATTTGATGAACTACTTATCCCCAATGAAACAGAGCCAAGGCAAGAGCCACAGGGAGAAGCAGGGGATGGATGTGTTGTAGGAAGGAACTAAACTGTCTGTTCACTTGAAATAAAGCAGGCAAGATTACGAGACTCATGTACAATTCTCCACGGTCCCTAAAGTCTCTTGCAAAAAGGTAGAAATGAACTAATTTATTAGTAAAATCACATCAGGGGCAGTAATTTCATGTTAGTGAATTTACATGTAATAACATTAGATTTCCAGCCCTCCATATCAGCACACTGTGGTCCTCTTGGATGATGAATGAGCTGCCTAAAGAAAGATGATAGTTTGATTGTTTTCACTGTGAACGGATCAGCATTTTAATTTCTTGCCTCTGTGTTTATTGCTTATTTGGCCCCTTGCTCAGCTTGTAAAAACTTGGCTAAATGGAAATGAATAAATGTAATTACTGCGGGTGACAGTGGTAATCTGTGTGGGTTTTTCATATTGCCTTTGCCAACGTTAATCTAATCACTAGAGAATATGTGTCACTGCACAAATACACTGACAGAAAGCAGAGTCCTCCGTCAGTGCCAAGGATATGAAGGCTGGAAGGAGTTCCTGCTGGTGGGGGTCTGTTGCTGGGATAAGGCTTTACTGCACTGACCCATAGATGATGCATATCACCACCCTCATATACTATACTCCTGCCCAGGAGAAACAGCAGGGCTGCAAACGAACGCTGGAACGGAATGCAAGTTTTTCCCAAGAATTATTGTATTTTGGATCTCTCAAAGAAGTTTGACAGTGGCTCTGTGTGTTATGGACACCCCTCAGAAGATATCTGCCTCCTTCTTGTCTGCCCATAGGCTCTGTTGGATTTAAGCCTGTCTTATCTTACGTATGGGTGGCACAGACTTTGTGGACCCATGGCTCTAGGACTGGGACACTAGTTTTTTTCCACAGTAACATGTGAAAAAATGTACATGAAATAACAGACACTTTGCCTAAGGCTTTGCTGGGCAGTGGTCTGAGTAAACAGGTGCAGTGCCTGACAAAGTGTGTAGATGTGAATTTGTGGAGATGTCATCTCCATGTTATTGTTATTCTACAGAGATGTTTAAGGGCATGGAGCATCCCTCTTATGAGGAAAGGCGGAGGGAGTTGGGCCTGTTCAGCCTCAAGAACAGATCCCTGAGAGGGACATCACCAATGCCTATCAGTATCTGAAGGGAGGTGTCAGAGGATGGACCCAGGCTCTGCTCCATGGTGCTGAGCAATAGGACAAGAGAAAGAAACTGATGAACAGGAAGTTCCACCTGAATATGAAGAACTTTACTCTGCATGTGACCATGCAGCGGAATAGATTATCCAGACAAATTGTGGAGTCTCCCTCATAGGCAATGTTCCAGAACCATCTGGACACAATCTGGTGCCATGTGCTCTAGGATGGTCCTGCCTGAGCACAGAGGTTGGACCAGATGACCCACTGCAGTCCCCTCTAACCCTGAACCATTCAGTGATTCTGTGATTAGGCAACAGAAATTCTAAGGAATTAATTGATTTTCCAAATATCACACAAGAAATGGGATTGAGCTCCATGTCCAAACACCTGCATTTAAATACATATACACTTGCATTTGTGTAAAGATCAGAACCATGTGTTGAAGCTTCCATTCTGTTCATAGAATCATAGAATTTTAGGGGTTGGAATGGACCTTACAAATCATCTATTCACAGCCCCCCCTGCCATGGGCAGGAACATCTCCCTGCTAGACCAGGTTGCTCAAGGCCTCATCCAACCTGGCTTTGAACACCACCAGGGTTGGGAAATCCAGTGGGAGGTAGTACCTCCCTGGGCAGCCTGGTCCAGTGTCTCACCACCCTCACAGGAAAAACCTTTTTCCTAATATCTAACCTAATTTTCCACTCCTTCAATTTGAATACTTTACACCTTGTCCTATCACTGCAGTTCCTAACAAAGAGTCCCTTGTAGGCTCCCTTGTAGGCCTCCTTCAGATATTGAAAAGTTGCTATGAGGTCTCCACGCAGTCTTCTCTTCTCCAGGATTCAACTGGCTTTCTGGGCTGCTAGAGCACACTGCCGGCTCATGGCAAATTTCTCGTCTACCATCATCCCCAAGTCTTTCTCCTCATTGCTGCTCTCAATTTCTTCCCCACTCAATCTGTAGCTGTGCCTGGGATTGCCACGGCCCAGATGTAGGACCTTGCACTTCATTTTGTTGAACTTCATGAGGTTTGTATTGTTCCATCTCTCAAACCTGTCAAGGTCCCTCTGGATGGCATCCCTTCCCTCCAGCATATCAACTGCCTCACACAGCTTGGTGTTGTCAGCAAACTTGCTGAGGGTGCACTCAATCCCACTGTCCATGTCCCGACAAAGATGTTGAACAGTACCGGCCCCAGCACCAACTCCAGAGGGACACCACTCGTCACTGTGGACAATGAGCTGCTGACCACAATTCTCTGTGTGACTGTCCAGTCAGTTCTTTATCCACTGAGTTGTCTACACATCAAATTCATATCTTTCCAATTTAGAGACAAGGATATTATGTGAGGCATCTCCCCCTGATAGCACAGGGGGATTCAGCTGCCTTTGTAGTTACTTATACAGATACTTGGCGTTATTTTAAATGTCCAAGAGATATCCTCATGGGCCTGGCAGACATAACACAGGACTTAAGGAACACTTATACCCTCATGAGACAGCTGGAAGCCTGTAAGGACTACCCCAACCTACACTCAGACAACAGAGGCCAGAGTGTTATTCAACTTACCAGAAGTCAATGTCTATTTTGGGATAAGCTGAACTATTCTCTCAGCTTCATATTTGGATCCCCATGGACTACAATGAGTTCACAGACATGTCAGTTGTCTATTTATTAGGCCATTTGAGATAACCTCAGAGTACACCAGTTGGTATCTATCCAACAGTCCCAACTGTGGGATGGGTAAAATTGAGAAAACTCATGGGTTGCAATAAGGACAGTCAAAAGCAAAGACTTTTTCACAAGCAAAGCAGAACAAGGAATTTATTCACTACTTCCCATCAGCAGACAGTTCAGCCATTTCCAGGAAAGCAGAGCTCCATCACATGTTATTGTTACTTGGAAGGAAAACCACCATAATTCTGAACATCCCCCACCCTTCTGTAACTCCCCGATCCATTCAGTGGGTTGAGGGAAAGGTAATTTTGAATTACTCTGTGTGGTGCACAGGAGAAATAAGGCAATTCTCAGGAGGTTTAACATGAAATAATTTTTACTTATGAACTTTGGGTCACCCCTGTGGAATAAGACATTTGGCAAATGGCAAATCAGTAAACTTCACAGCATTCAAATACAGTGAAACTAACTCAGCACACTATAGAGAGCAAATCCTTAGCTGGGCACTGATCATGGCTCTTAGCAAATCATTAGCAACCTAATATATTGCAAAGGAGAAAAGAAGAGGAAAAAAGAGAAAAGGAAAGAGAAAAAGAGAAAAATAGATGAGAAAGAGAGATAGACAGTCACTACCCATGGGTCCAGCATGGTTTCAGCAGCTTTGAACCCAGGGCAGTGGGGCACGCCACACGGCACACATCTCGCAGTTCTTTTATCCATTTCCTTTGCCCAGGGCCCATCCCAGTGTGAAGTCACTCTTGCACCTCCACTTTAGGCAGAGCCAGGGTGCTTTGGCATCCATCTCAGGGCTTGCAGCAATGCCACATGGTTGACCACCACCATGTCAGAGCTTACATCAGAGCCATGCGGTTGACCGAGGCCATTACAGTGCAGACCTGAAGTTACCTGCCAAGGCTCAAGGGGCTGGGGGAGAGCAGCTGCTGCCCCATCTATGCAGAGCTTGACCTGTACCCCCAGTGCTTTCCCAACTGGTTGTTTTCAGCCAGACAACATTTCCTCTTGTCCCTGACACCTTCCTACTTCTTCTTCAGGTTTTATTGCTGAGCATAACACCATATGTTATGGGATATCCCTTCAGTCAGTTGGGTTAGCTGTCTTGGTTGTGTCCCCTCTTTTGTACACCCTGCCTAATCACTGGTGGGGCAGAATGAGAAACAGAAAAGACCTTTACTCTACTTACAGCACTGCTCAGCAGTAATTAAAACATCCCCCACCTATCAACACTGTTTAGGTCACAAATCCAAAACACAATCCTATACCAACTACTGTGAAGACAACTAACTCTATCCCAGCCCAAACCAGTAGAGCTAAGGAGCTCTCCTAGCTGGCTGAGAACTAGCAAACTCATGTCAGTTCTATCTGCTACAGGTCCATATGTGTTCTCAGCCACTTCCATAATCTCTCAGACACAAATTAAGGTATCTGAGAAACTCTGGTTACTTGCCAGCTGTAAGAAGCAGCTGAATGTCCAAACAGTGCGTACTTTCATCTGTGGTCATTTTTGACTGAGCTGTGCCCAGTACAGTGGGTTGAAGGAAGCTGACTTGCACAGGAAGCAGAAAGACCCACATATATTCATGGGTATCTGCAATGTGCCAACTAGAGGATTTATGGGGTTTGAAACAGGATTGGTTATGTGAATGCAACCTCAAAACATCAGGAAACACCAGGAAGTTTCATGCAGTGCGTAATTCCTCTCTTTCCCATCATCACAAACACTGATAATGTCCTCAGCGTTGTCTGAAAATTGCAGGAAAAACTGGCATGTACCCAGGGAGATTATAATTGGAAAAGCCATGAAAAGAGAGAATGCTGGCTCTTACTGCAAATGTAATGCCAACTCCAAACCCAAGGGAGGTTTGGTGAAGCAGTTCTGGGAGTTAATGATACATGGTGATGTTAATAACTTCTTCATCTCTTGCTTAACTCAAGTGAGATGAATAACAACTCTCTATAAAAACTCTTTCATAGGAAGATGATTTGTGACTGGTTCTTCTCTTGGTGTGAGAGGACAGGGAGCCAAAATTAATGTAACAAGTCTTGAACATCCCTAATATCTACAATTGGCTCTCCCACCTCCTATTCCCCAAATTACATGTGTACACAAAACACATGAAAGATAATGCTTCAATTTAAAGCTGGAGAACTGAGGCACAAAGGCTATATTTGTGCTAGTAAATCAAACATTTCCAGGACACACTCTGCCTCGAAGCCATCTGGCATTGTCTGGATGTGACTCTGTGATTAAACTCTCTTAACCTTCAGAATAACGCGATCACACCTAAACTACCCACTGGGAACCACAGAACCATAGAATGGTTTGGGTTAGAAGGATCCTTGCAGATCATCTAATTCCAGCCCCACTGTCATTGGCAGGGAAATGGTCCATAGCTGACGCTAACTCCTAAAATACATGCAGGAATTGGCTAAGAAGAGGCACAGTTCACTTGTCTAAGCTACACTTAGCAGTTCTAGTGCCACCATGGTGATGACCATTGCAGATGCACTGTGATAGGTGCACAAGATGATTTCTTTACTGCCAGATAAGAATCAACAGCAGTTCTAGGATCTGAACTGTGATTGCTTAGGAATAGTTTTAGCCATGAGACTAACTCCTCGTAACAAAGTTTGGCCAGGGGTAACTCATCTTTACCTCTTCTCAGTCACATCTGACATCTGCAACTATGCATCTGTTAATCACCCTTCCTAAATACAGCCATTTACTGTCATTAAAGTGAAAGAAGATAGATTTAGATTGGATATGAGGAAGAAATTCTTCCCTGTGTGGGTGGTGAGGCACTGGCATAAATTGCCCAGGGAAGCTGTGGCTGCCCTGTCCCTGGAAGAGTTTAAGTCCATGTTGGTTGGAGCTCTGAGCTCTAGTGAAATTTGTCCCTGCCCATAGCAGGGAGGTGGAATTAGATGGTCTTTAAATTCCCTTCCAACCCAAACTATTCTGTGATTCTGTAATTTTTATTCTGCCACTCTCTTTGTATTCTGTAGGTCAGTGCTGCCTGGACAAAGCTTCAAGTAGCAACTTCAGCACCTCCACTTTGGACCTTACTGAACATGTTCCTCAGATTTCCATGCTCAGTTTTGCACCTTCAAGTACTTTGAGGCTGACAGCCAGTGCAGGCAGAGACAGATGTTCACATCTTTGTCAGATCTACAGCTGTGCTCAGAATCCATACACATAACTACTCAAGGTTATTCTGCCACTTAATCTTTTCCCCAACTATTTCACTGCATCTCTTATCCTCACTTGGATTTCTTTGGCGTACTTAGACCCTTTTGTACTTACTTCTAGCTGTTCTACACACAGTTTCTGCACCAATTTAACTAAATCAGTTTAGAAACCAATTTAGTTAAATCAGTACAAACCCCTTGGGTAGAACCAGATGGAGAATACCTCTAATTGATTTAATGTGAATCAGTATTTTTTGGTTGATATGCCCTATTTTCTTGTTGATGTGCATCAGCAATACCCCACCATCAACATGAACATGATGTCTCATGTGTACAAAAGGGAGAATTTGTCCATGAGGAAACAGGTTCATTTATGTTCCCAAGGTGTTTAAATATGAGAATAAGTTTTCTCTTTTGCTCCTTTCACTCCTGATGAGTGTCTCCCCCTTCTCTGCTTAAAATAGTCCATTTTTTCTTTTTTATATAATGATTCATTTGATGAGGTCAGAGGAGCAGAAGGCTCTGGAGAATTGTAATAGGATAGAAAGACAACACTGCAAAGACAGTGCATGTCACTAGTGACTTGGAATCTGTAACTATTCTTTGAATAAAAGAAAGTTGAAAAATGAGTCTATTTCACACTTTCACATTTTATAAACCCTTCTGTAATCCAGGCTGAGAGGAGAGTCTAGGACCAAACATAAAACAAGGCTGAGAGGTCCTTCCTGCAGGTTCCTCTTGAGCTGGTAGAAACTGGAGTGGGAAAGAAATCCAGCACATTGTCCCATCTGTGGATAGATATTTTTGTATCCCGTGTTTTGTCCATCATGGGCATTAATTATTATTAATGCAATAAACAGTCATCAAAATAACTCCAGAATAATTGAAGGTGGGAATTTAAATTGCATTCAGTTGGAGATCACTCTAAAGGAGCCTAAACTCTGTCTTGTTCCATCCAATGTGAAAGTGAATGAAGCAAAACTGAATTAAAGCCACTTTAATACTGAATGAGAGAGTCCACACGGTGTTTTAATTTAGTTGAACTAATCCACTTCAAAAATTAATTCAGATTAATTTTCCTCAGTATCCCTCAGCAGATCTGAAAAGCTGCCTGAGGGAGTTGGGAGCAATTTCCCTGTACATGGAAATTGAACAAAATAGGCTCCAGTCCAATGGCAACTCCACAATAGTGCCTTGTGTCAGCACTGTTGTTCCAGAATTAAATAGAGAATCATTTCAGATTATCTGTTGTGCTCTATGCCCTCATCCTGCCTTCCTTCACAATGATTTCCTTAATCCCTACAACATGAGAAGTGAACCATGAGGTATCCAAATCCTGTACTAAATTCTCCTCCACAAAATTAAATGACAACATGGAACAGCAATTTAGGTTCTAGTTATTTTTATGGGAAGCATTCCTTCCAAAATGAAAATAAACATCCCTTCACCCTACTCAGAAGGGCTTTGAATTTCAATAGATCTGGGGCTAATTGGAACTCTGCAAAGCAGCCAGAGTCAAAGTGAAACTCTTCAGTGTAGCTTACATTGAACTAAATGTAGTGAGACAAGTATGTGTTAAAAGGAAACAAACAAAAAAGACATCAAACTGACTTTAAAAAGTTGTAATACTCTGGTTTTTATTAGTACAAGAGACAGTTTAGACATATTCTCCAAAGAAGTGGTACATGGACAAGGTCATTTTCTTTGCATATAAAGTTGCAACTCCATGTTTTTATTCGAACTATATTTCTTCCTGGTTTCTTAAACTTTTTTTGCCGTTGTTATTAGAGATAAGAAATAGGATATTTTGAAATTTCTGTGCCTTTTTTTGCATCTCATTTTTACAGAAAAATAAAGATTTGGCTTTATTTTTCTCAAGAGATTTTCTTTCTGAGGAAACAACGCTATTTAAACTTTGGGGGATTAACTTAGACAATGGCCTATAAAAATCCTAAAACGTATGAAAAACAATGTTTGGCATTTTGTACTAACATGGTACTGCAACTTGTGAACTCCTGATAGCATTTTCACTTTAAGGCAGCCAGTTTTGGAAAATCAATAATCATACAGTAGCTCTTGTAGAAGGACTTGCAGACACAAAACAGACTTCTTTTTTTTTTTTTTTTGACACTGGGAAACATTTTACTGCTGAACTTCTTCACTAAAAATAGTGAATTTAAGTGATAGCCATCAATGAATCAGGTGAAATTAGTTATTGTATTTTGTTCATTACTCCTTAGCATAATTATTTTTCCTCTGTGTGTTGTATAAAATGTACACATTTAAAATAGAAAGGTTTCAGATGCCTCTTGTACTCTGGATGAGAAAAAGCTGCATGTTCTGCTTGGATTGTCTGGAGGGACAGTTGTGAGAGAGTCTGTACAGAAGGAGCTTGTTACAGCAAATAAACTGATATTAGAATGCAAAATCTTCTAATCTATTCATTATCACTTTCTGAGACTGAACTGTTAGAGCAGTGGGTGGAAAAATGTCTATTTTTGTTAAATGTCCTGGTGGTGGCAGCAGTTACAGTACATTTAATCCAGCAGCAATGTAAGAACCTGTTCTGGCCAGGTAACATGACAGTTGGCAGGCAGAGAGGTGATCTCGGGTGATGATCTCCAAAAACTGATGACTTTGCTGTGGCTTCAGCAGTTCAGTTTACACTGAAAAAAAAAGGAAAGGAAGGAATAAAAAACAAAATAAAAAGCTGTTCCAGGAGCACTGCAAGACAAAATTTGCTAGCAAGAGCTAGCAAAACTGTGTAAAGAAAAGAGAAATTGAGAGCTTGGTCTGTGTGGCTGGGGAAAGTGACTGGTAGTGAAAATGCAGAAGGAGAAAGGGAGAAAGGCAGGGGTGGGGACAGGCATCACCAGTTTGCTGATTGAGGAGAGTTGAAAGCTACCTGTTCATTAAGTGATTTGCCTGCTGTATGATTCCTGAGGATGAAGAGAATAGAGAAAACAGGTTGGAGAAGGACAGGAAAATCTAAGAAAGAGCAGCACAATTTTCCAGCCAGAACAAAATCATTAAATCCCCTCCTTTTATCTCCCTTTCCAGCAGAAAAAAAAAAAATTCCCAGTAATAAGTAAAACCTCCTTTCCTTCTTCCCATTTTGCTTGAGAGATCAGATTCTAGAAGCCGAATTTTTCATACTTCATTGTTGATTTCAGTTGGTTTTGGTTTTAGCTGCCCCAGGGTCACTACTCTCAAGAGTGGTTGCTTTTTTCAGGATTTGTTGTGGACACCCACTCTGGAAATGCAGCATCTCTAATATAGATGGGCATACAGTTATTGAAGCTGAGGAAAATTATGGCGATATGGAGAAAAATATTTTAGCAGAGCCTGTAGTGATAGGCAAGGGGTAGTGCTCAGATTGGAGATAAAGAGGGAATTCTTTATGATGAGGGCAGTGAGTCACTGACACAGGTTTCCTAGAAAAGCTGTGACTGCCCCATCCCTGGAAGTGTTCAAGGTCAGGTTAGATGGAGCATGGAGCAACCTGGGGGATTGGAACTAGATGGGCTTTAAAGTTCCCTTCAACCCACATCCTCTATGATTTTATGATCTATAATACAGACATAACAGGATTTGACTTAAGAGAAGTAATTCAATCACTGCATGTCCCTCCTACTAATTCTTAGTCAGACATCTCACCATTGATAATGGTTTTGATTTACTGGTCTTATTCATAAAATCACAGAATCATAGAATGTTAGGGGGGTGGAATGGACCTTAAAGATCATCTAGTCCCACCTGCCCCCCGCCACGGGCAGGGATATCTCCCACTAGACCAGGTTGCTCAAGACTTTTTCCAACCTGTCTTCGAACACTGCCATTCATTTAAAAGGGGATGAGTAGTCCAGTTACAATATTTTCTGGCATAAAAGGATCTTCCAAGAGCATCTCCTCTCTGAGGCCTGGGACTTCCTATCAAATGAGGAAACTGGAGAGTGTATGGATAAAGGAATTTGGAGGAAAAACAGAGAATCTTGCACTGCAGGCACAGTTATGAGATAGCTTACACTATTCTATGGATTAGGAGTGGATCTTGATGCTTTATTCACTGATGAGAAGATTTCCTGTAGGTCTTTAGAAGGATTTATAATGCCAGATTCTGCCTTGTAGGGATAATAGTTTGTACACTGAAGACACTACTAGAGCTCTGGTAGAGAGAAGGTATTTTGTACCTGCAAGGGGCAAATCCTTTTGTGTAGCGAACACTCAGTGCAAGCTGTGTAAAATGATTTTCTTGAGCAAACTTTCTGGAGAGCAAAGAGTTTTGAACATTTTGAGGGAGCCCCCAAGCTCCCCTTGCCAGCTAGTAAAGCTGGATTTTCTCCCTTACAGGCTGCAGTAAAGTTCCTTGGAAGAAAATGAGAAGAGAAGAAAACAAAACAGACAAACCTCAAAGTCCCCAAGGGAATGAACAGAAATAAACACAGTCAATGTGGAAATCAGTGTTGATTCCTGCCATCAGATTCTCACTCTGACCTCAGGAACAGCACTGACATGCACCAGAGGGCAGGGAATAGGAAAAAAAGGTGGGACACAAGATGTGCAGTGGGGACATCTGATGTGTTTTAAGAAGCATTGTGCATTGAAGTTGTTAATATAAACCAACTCCTGGTAATTATACTTAGATATTATTTAGATAAACAATAGTAGTGGAATTTCTTCCAGTTTGTAAAGCCTTTGGTAAACCAAAATCTTAAGGGAGAATCCACATCTTTTCATTCAGTGACTTTAACTACCAACTGTTATATTACCAGATAAATATGGCCCCAGATTGCAGATCATTGCCCAATTTTGATAGACTCAGCAAATTAAGGCTCAGATTAGTGTCATCCAACTTTTCTGCCTTAAATTCAGGCACCTGATCTTGGCTAGTTCAAAGAGGGCAGAGGTATCTCCAATAAGCAATCTGTCACCTATGATTGGCATCTGCCTCAGGAGAGAAAAAAACTGAGACCAGAAGCAACCGTGTCTGAGTTTATCTGGTGGTTACCTGGTTGCAGTGTCCTATTCTTCCTCCCCTCCAGGTATTTCCCTTTGTAAAGCTTCATTAATGCATATCACTATCCCTTCCATAATCCAGATTGTTCTCTCCTCCTTGTCTAGCTCCATGCTGCATCTCCCACAACATTTTCTGATGATGGAGTGTCATGTGCACTTCTTTGTTTTCTTGGGAGAGGAGCTTGAAGTGCATCCAGAGATGCAGGTAGCCCTGTAATCACCAGAGACAGAGAGGAAAGCACATCTAACTTAACTTTGAAAGATAGCATGTCTGCATTTGCAAAGCAAAATACTTCAGGTTGTCAAAGTGTGGGTCAAGGCACATAGGCATTCTTGTGTCTTAAACAAGCAGCTAAATGGATGAACTGAGAAGAGGAGCATCATCTGTCCCATTAGCCATCAGCTGCTGATTGCCCCAGGCCAAGGCAACATATTGGGGGACTTTGTTATATTTTCTTTTTCACTTGGCTAGTTCTGTTTGAGTCAGTGGTTCAGACTAATTACTAGAAAATAAATAATAAAATATGTAAGAGCCTCAGCAGGAGCGAATCTCTTTGCATAGAGAAAGAACCAGTTCAAGTCTCAACAAATTCACCACAGAGCCAGGAAATTTAACAATAAAGCAAACAACAAGGACATAGAAAATTAATTAACTTTGTTCTGTTTTTATTAACTTGATCCATGTCTGGACATTCCTAGAGTTACCACGTTCAATTTCAAAGAAGACAAGTGGTGGTTGCGCTGCCTTGGGCTTCATTGCTTAGTTTTCCACAAGTGGTAGGACACTGCTGTGGTGGTAGAAGAACTAAAGATATTCAGATATATATAAGTGATGGCATCAAAATTGACTAAATTTAGTTTGTGCTTAAATTAAGGGTATCAGACCAAATTCCTCCTCCAGCAGCACTTTATGGCCAATGGAAAGAAATTGGCAGTTTCTCAGAGAAATTTTTCTAACCTATCCTTGATACATATTTTAAAAGGGGATCTGTCATCCTGTCCTAGAAGGTTTACTTCTCATTTGTGATTTTAGAAGAAACACTGAAGATTAAAATTCTGATTTAAACATCACAATTGCCTGTTTTTAAATTAGATAAATGTATGTGTCCAGAATTTAGGGAGGACAATGGTTTGAAATAAGATTTTATTACTTGAAGCTCTCTTTCAAGCCTGATAGTCATTACCATCTGGAACAACAGTGGGATTCTCCTTCCTGCCACTCCACACTGCAGGTTGAGCAGGGCAGTCAAGGCTCTCCTCATGCTCAACAGAGAAAAAAAATGTGGTTCATCTGATGTATTTTATAAGTACTTTAGTACAGAAGGAAATGCCATGTTTCCTTCTCTCCAGTTCTCAAGGCAGTTGGGATATAGCTCCAGTCAGGCCCAGACGACCAATCTCCGGAAATATGCCTGTCAGCAGATGAAGCCCACCTGAGGTGCTCTATATGACTTGGCTGGATTTTTCTACCTTAAAGCTCCTGGTGGAACTCCAGGAGTGTGAATTCAGGTTGAGTCTTCTGTTGCCCACAAGAAATTGCAAGGAATTTTGACTGTTGGCCGTGATGGACACATAAAAGTATGATTCAAGCAGAAAGAACAGCTTCAGAAATCAAGAGTTTGTCTCTGCCATTCAAACTCTCTTCAATTAAAATATTATTTGATTTCTTCTAATTTTTTTTAGCTACCCTATTTGACCTGTATTCGAAATACGACTAAATAAGATGCTTTTGGCACCCTTACAGTAGCTTCAAATATACTGTCATAAGAGTTCCTGGGCATGTCTTGTAAACCTCACGGCACAATGCCTCTCCGTTTTCTTCCCTGTTCCAACATCTCTAGAAGTCTGCAATGAGTAAACATTAGAATAAACTTAGGAAAATGCTGATGACTGAACTTTCTGGAAAAGTTAGCAATGATACTGTAGAAAGTGTCAGAAGTGAGAACTTTGGCAAACTTGCCCTGGGGGATATTCGTCATTTGATATGTAGAAAATGAGCTTAATATATATTTATTGAACAGAATGGGACATGTTTGGGACAAAATACAGCTAAACAAAGGTTCAGTAAATAATGGATAAACTAGTGCTACTTTTCTTTTACTTTATGCTGTTGGGTTTCATTCAGTTCCTGTTGTTTTTGTTGATGTTCTTGCTTTGGTGGACTTTCAACATTGCTTAAATAATGCAAGTAGCTCTTTATTTGTGTCTGTGATACAGTTCTCTTAGCAGATTCTCATTCCTCTCCCCACTTACACTTATTTTCTAAACATGGAATAGGTGATGGAATAGGTAACCTATTGTCAGACTTCAGTTCTAGAGAATACATTAAAAATGGAATGGTTGTGATGGCTGATGACTAATTGCCTGCCTGACACAAGCCATAAATCCAATAAAAGTAGAGCTGTGTCCAAAGCTCTGAGTCTTCCCCAAATGCAGGTGCAGCCAAGGGCTTGACTCTATCATCATAAAAGCAATAGGACTAAGAATAATAAGGAGGGTGTTTATTTGGGTGTCTTGGCCAAATACCACCTGATTACAAGCCTGTGCTTTATTCAATGAGCTGCTACCAAGTTGC